>NC_133620.1:273306311-273606311 GCF_048593235.1 Sminthopsis crassicaudata
ATGTAGGATAAGAAGAGTGAGAAATTGAGAATAACAAGGTTACAAATAAGGTTACAGATTGGAAAGATGATGTTGCCTTTGATAGAAACAGGGAAATTTGTAAGGGTGAAGGATTTGAGGAAAAAGAAAGATTTAGTTTTGTATAGGTTAAGGTATCTTGCCTGTTGGTTTAATGAAGAGATGATCCAGGTGATCTATGAGCAGTGAAAATGAATCAGATGTAAGAGATCTTATGGAGGTAGAAACAACAAGAGTTTTTAGCTGATTAGAGTTGTGGATTTAGGCGAAAATAAGGAGTCCAACTCAAACTAGGAAAGAATCCACAGTAGAACAAATTCAGCAACTGATTGGTTATATGGGTAAGAGAGAGTAAGAACTTGAGTATAGTGCTGAGATTGTAAACCTTGGAAACTCCAGAGTGTTGTGCCACAGTTCTCTTTTAAATGTCCTGACCCAGTTTCCCTAATTGTCCTATTCAGTTTCTCTTTCTCAGGTTATAACCATTCCCTCTTAATGTTTGATAGGATAAAGGTCTTATATCTTAGGCTATACTTATTTCCTCTTAATGTTTAATGGGATAAAGGTCTTTATCTATTTTAGACATCATTAGAATATCAGGAGCCTCTCCAATACCTCCCTCCAACGTGTTATCCAAGGTGCCTCCCCCCATTAGGTCATCCCCATGCAGGTAGCTCCCCCATTATGTTATTGTTCTTGTTACCCTATAAAAAATCCTGTATCTGATATCAGTGCTGGATTCTTTGAGACAATAGTCTCATTCAGCCCTGGGACCAACCATGGATCCATTGGTCCCAGTAAATCTCTCCATTTAGTAAATTCTGTATTGAATATTCTCTAATATCTATCTTGCTCAGTTTCTCCGGCATTACAAGAGAACCTGTGAACCCTAATTCAGAGGTGGTGTCTATTACAAGAGTAGAGAAATATGAATAAAGGGTGAGTTCTGGGAGAAAGATGAGTTCTGTTTTGGACCTATTAGGTTTACAATTCCTACAAACCACCTAGTTTGAATTGTTCAGTGAGTAATTGTACCATTGTAATCCATGGGAGAGCTAAATGATACATATAAAAATCTTTGAGACATTAATAAGATCAACAAGAGAGAGATAGAGAGTAAAGAGAGAAAAGAGAGGTCCAGGACAAAACCTTGTCAAACCCAACCTACATTTAGAGAGAGAGAGAGGATGTAATATGAATGAAAAGTCACTAAAAGAAACTGAAAAACAGTCAGATGGTACAAGGGAAAACAGGAGAGAATGAAAATTCAGATATAAAAGAATACACAGAAAGAGTGTGGTGTTGCACTGGTGAAGTTAAGAATGGTACAAACTGAGAAAAAGATGATCACATTTAGTAATTAAGAAATCACTGATAATTATAGTGAGTAGTTTTCAGTTGAATGGTGATGTTGAAGGCCAATTTTCAAAATGTTTTGACAGTAGAAAGGGAAAAGGATATAAAGATAGTAAGAATAAATTTCCCTTCCCTTCCTCCCCCCAACCTTTGGTTAAGGAAGGGAAGAGAGAAGGTGATAAAAGTAGCATACAAAACTATTATAGTTTAATACAGGTTTTTTTTAAAGGATGTTGGAGATTTGGGTATGTTGAAAGTAAGGGGCAAGGAACCACTAGACAGGGAGGCACTCATCTCAAAATATTCTTCTAGGCATGTTTCTTGGTTCGCTATCTATGTAAGCTTTTTCTTCCCAGATTCCCCTCTAAATATTCTGTATGTATATCTGTTTGCATATTGTCTTTCTCATTAGAATGTAAGCTTCTTATTATAAGCTTATTGACTAGTTGAAGATTGGATAGGTAAAAGAAATGATTGAAGGCCAATACACTGAAGAAGAAAGAAGGGAATGATATAAAGAGCCCCTATAATGACATTTATCTTGCTAAGGATAAGGGCTATATTAACGGAAACTATAAAACAAGGAAGCATTGGGACAAATGTCTAGGGGTATTGTGAAAAAGAGAAGTTGCATAGAGGGCTTCAGTTTTCTCAGGTAAGTAAGGAATTATGTTTTTCAGTTGAGAAACCGAGGTTGTAGAAAGTTAAGGAGGCTTGAGAAGAGAAAGTTCAGACTATCTTCTTTGGGAAGTGAGATGGGAAGTTGATTAGGGAAGAATAAAGCATTTTTTTGTTTTGTTTTGTTAGGAAGGCCTAATTGAAGTCAAATAACAAATTTGTAGTGGACCTAAGTTAACATGATTGTGGGACATTCTCTTCCTGCTTCATTTATCAGCTTGGTGTAGGAGATAAGGAGTTGAATAGTGAAAATAATCCTGGATTAAAATTTGGTGAGGCATAGCAATTATAGAATAAAAGGCGTATATGAGAGACTGAGAATTGGGGGTGGGAGGGGAAGGGTGGAGATCTCATTAAAGACAGAAAAATCATTTTAGGATGGATAAAACAGGGCTAAATACATTAATAGAAGCTTATGTCAGCTAAAGGAATATCAAAATTATTTTTAAAAGGAAGTAGAATGCTCGAGGGCAATGATAAGATCCAGAACTTGACTATCCCTGTGCATGAATGACTTGGGATGGAGATATTATGAGATTCTAATAGATTTAGGAACTAGAATATTAGCATGTTTGAGGGAGCATCAGCATGAATGTTGAAGGTCTCTAGCTTAAAGGCGGGGTATGAGAAGTTGTTCTTTAATAATTTTTTCAGTTATGTGTGATTCTTTGTCACTCTGTATAGTGTTTTCTGGGCAAAGATACTGGAGTGATTTGCCACTTGTCTTCTCCAGATCATTTGACAGATGAGAAACTGAAGCAAAGAGAGTTGTCACTTGCCCAGAGTCACACAGCTAGCAAGTGTCTGAGGCTGGATTTGAATGTAGGTACTCCACTACAGGCCAGGCACTGTATCTATTGTACCATGTATCTGCCCCAAATATTAGAATTAGACAAGGTTATCAAAGTATTGCATTCTTTAAAAAAGGAAGAATGACCTGTGGTTAGTACATGTCATAGAAATAATGAACTTGGACAGATTTTGAGAGATAGTGGAAAAAGAAGGGCTTAGTGATTATGGTCCATGGGGTCACAAAGAGTCAGACATAACTGAATGATTGAACAACAAAACAGCAATGAAACTGTTAAGACCACATTCTATCTACTGTAGTACTTAGCTATATATTAAGAGAGAGACATCTAGAATAAAGAGAAATTTATTTCCCTGTACATTAATGGATGTTTTAGAGAGCATAGTGGAATGAGTATTCAAAATTGAGTGGCCCATGATTTCAGTAGACTACTCCGTCAAAAACAAAGATAAACAATAAACATATTATAAATTTTTTTTTTACAAATATTAGAGCAGATAAATAGGAGGAAAAGATATTTAAAAATGGGGAGATGAGTAGCCTTTGCATTATTAAACTTATATGATAAAATCTAAATCTATTCCTAGCAGATGGGTAAGTATCAAAGTACATATATATATATATATTTTTTTTTTTTTTTTTTCTCAAAAGAAGAAATGCAAACAATCAACAACCACATGGAAAATGCTCCAGATTGTTAATAAGAAAGTTATAAAAATAACTCTCTACTTTATTCTGTCATTTGTTTAAAAAAAAAAAGTAAATGACAAAACTAATGTAGAAGGGCTGTTGGTACATGATTTTTTGTTTGCAGACGAATATGTACTCAATGCAGTCTCTGAAGTCAAGATGTAACAAAATATGGATCGATTCTTTCCTGCATGTGCTAATTTTGGCCCAACAATTAGCACCAAGAAAACACAGGTCCTCTATCAACCAGCACCTTAGCATCCATTTGGGGTAGCTAGATGGTGCAGTGGATAGAGCATTGGTCCTAGAGTCAAGAAGACTTGCGTTCAAATCCAATATTTATTTAACACTTACTAACTGTGTGACCCTGGGCAAGTCACTTAACCCCAATTGCCTTTCAAATTTCTTTTTTTAAAATTGACACATGGAATCATCAGTTAGAGAAAATGGTGAAATTTTGAATACTGTGGATAAGTTCACTTACCTTGGCAGTATACTTTCCAGGCAGGTCCACTTTGCTAATGAGCTTGACATACACATTGCCCAGAGCTATTTTTTGAATGAATCCATGAATGCATGGAGGTACCATATAGAACCCTAAGCATTTTTCATAAATTTTACCTTTTTGGGAAAAGTTATTTTATGATAAATAAAATAGGACATTTTAAAGAAGTATTCAAAACAGACATTACTGTAAATGTCATATTTTACCTTTTTAACTAAAAGTATTTAGGGTTCATATGAAATGAGCATAAAATAAATGAGTATACTCTTTGTCATTTTCTCCTAAATAAAATCTGTATTTTGCTCAATTTTAATGATCTTAATCCATGTGAAACAGAGAGTTGTAGAATTAGAGAAAGATAAATTATATACAGTGGTTAAAATATCAGTACTAGTGATTTTTTGAATAGTAACTGTATGTATGTGGTGGCAGAACCACAAAGAAGGAAATATTCTTTCTGTGTGCCATAGTTATTCTGTACATGCCATAAAGTATTGTGGATCTGTTAATAATCCCATTGAGAGAATTTCAGGATACTTAGGGGGAGTGATTACATTTTGATAATGCCAACAACTTCAGTCTTATACAATATATACAGAAAAGATATAGAAATAGCTAATGTCTAGAACAGTATGGACTAGTTTCAGTATCTTAGATTTCTGTATTTTAGATATGTATGTGCCTATTTATTACATCTCACATCAGTACTTATTTGATATTTTATTTTCAAGGTTCCTATATTGAACCTTCATACTTTTTACCAAATTTTCTCAGTGTTTTTTTTTTTTGGGGGGGGGATAATGTTACATAATTAATCTCATATATAAACAAATATGTAATAAGCATTTCTACATATTAAAGCAATTTTCATTAAAATTTGCTGTTGAAAAGTACTTTAAAAATACTATTTATTGCACATATTGTTATATAATCTCTGAAGTTCAAAGTTAAATATTTGTGAAATACAGTTCAACTTTTTATATACAATAAACTCTTAAAGTTTTAGTTATTAGCACTTGATAATAATTTAATGAGAAAAATATTTAATTTTGAACATTAAATTTCTATTTGTAACATTAATTGCAATTAATAAAATTATTATAATTTATTATTATTATAACTATCTCATTTTCTCTAATAATTAGTATTATTGTGACTAGTCTGGGATAGTAGAAAGAAATAGTTTCATTTCTAAATGCAGATTAAATGAAATAGGAGGTGAAATGAAGGAATTTATAAAATCTTAGGAGGGAGGATTAAAAAACTTAAGGCCATTGAAAATCTTTACTTAATAGAAAAATAAATTCTGACTGTTAGTATTTGTTGATGTGGCTCAGGTAGAAACAGTCATAAAACAAATGACTACTCAGATTTTATTCTTTTATATTTAATGTCCTGTGGGCTCTTGTGCAGATGGATAAAATGACTGCTTTTTCTAACTTTCTAAGATCATTAGAGTGTAAAATTATCTTTTGTAGACTCACAGAAAGCATCTTAGGGGACAATTTGAGTAGTAGATAAGATGAAAGACGGTATCTCATCCTGTTCTCTAATATCTTTACATTTTGAAAGCTTTTCCATGCCTTGTAATTTAGAAAGCACATCTCTTTCTTCAATAAATTACAGCGACTCCTTATTAACCTCCAGGATCAAATAGAGCAACTTTATGCTTTCTTACCTTTGCAGTCTTTTTATACCTTACTCCTTCATTATTATATTCTCTGTCTCTCTCTGATTGTCTATCTCCTTCTCTGTCTCTATCTCTTTCTCTTGTTTCTGCGTGTGTGTGTGTGTGTGTGTGTGTCTCTGTTGCTGTCTCTCTCTGTTTCTTTCTCTACCTCTGTACCCCCCTGTCTCTCTTCTCTGTCTGTGTCTCTCTGTCTCTATTTCTCTGTCTCTCTCTCCTTCCCTTCCTCCCCCCTTCTTTTCATTTTCATCCCTCCCCAGCTTCCGACTACCTTCAAGTCTTACCTAAAATCAAACCTTCTACAAGAAGCGTTTTCCACTCCCTGTTAATGAGAATTCTTTCTCTCCAAGAATCATGTCCATTTCATCCGCATTTATGTAGTTTGTATGTAGGTGTTAGTATGTTATTATCTCCCAGTAGATTGTGAGCTCCTTGAGAAGAGATTCCTTTTTGCCTTTCTTTGTTATCCTCATTGCTTAGCAGCATCTGACACATAATAAGTGATTAAGAAATTTTTGCTGACCTGACTTGAAACCTAAAGAGTAGATAAGTCAAAAATGAAATCATAGAAGATATGTAATTATATTACATTAAGAGATGACTGTGAAACAATATTCCTAAACTTTTGGGATGGATAGAGAAAAAATTTATATCTTTTAATTCCACAAAAAAGTGAAAGAAGACATCAATGAATTGCTAATGCAAAGTATTTCTTTCCTCATAAAATGAACGAAATGTCCAAAGTATTGGTTTATTTGATAAAAAGGTAGGAAAACCATATTCTGGTACCAAAAATTAAACAAAGATATATTGATAACAAAAGAACAGGAAATACTTACAAATTATTTTCTCAGACTGCTGAGAAAAGTAGAAAGCGATTTGGCAAAAATTAGATATAGATTAACATCTAGAAACATATACCAAGAAAATTTCCAAATGAGTATATAACTGAAACATAAAAGATGAAATAAATATCCTAGGAGACCTCTCAATAGAGAAAGAGGTCATAACTAAACGTGAAAAAAGAAAATCAGAAAAGATAAATGATAATTATGATTCTATAAAATTAAATTTTTTTGTATAATTAAACCTAATGCTGTTAAAATTAGAATGGAAATGTGACTATGGAAAAATCTTTGTTGCAAGTTTCTTTGATGGAGGTCTCATTTATAGTGTATATAAAAAGCTATTTCCAATAGATTGAAATGAAGAACAGTATTCGAAGGAAGAAACCTAAACCATTAACACTTAAGCAGTTCTGAGATTCTAACGTGTATTTATCAGATTGACAAAAGTGAAAGAGGAAAGAAAATGACAAATGTTGAAGGAATTGTAGATAAGTTTGTTGGTGGAATTCTTAATTAGTCCAGCTATTCTTGAAAGCAATTTAGAATTATGCCCCCAAAGTTATCATACTGCACATCCTTTTACCCAAATACCCAGGACTATTGCTAGTTCTGCTTTCCAGAGAGATTTTTTTTTTTTTTTAAAGAAAGGATCTACACATTCAAAAATAACTATAATGGCTCTTTTCATCATAGCTAAAGACTGAATAGCTAAGACGATAACCATTAATTATAGAATGACTAAACAAATTACAGCTTGATTTTTCTTTTTAATTATAGCTTTTTATTTACAAGATATATGCATGGGTAATTTTATAGCACTGACACAATTGCCAGGCCTTTTGTTCCAATTTCCCCCTCCTTCCCCCCATCTCCTTCCCCCAGATGGCAGGTTGACCAATACATTTTACATATGTTAAAGTATAAGTTAAATACAATATATATATATATATATACACACATGTCCATTCAGTTATTTTGCTGTACAAAAAGAATCAGACTTTGAAATAGTGTACAATTACTTGTGAAGGAAATAAAAAATGCAGGCGAACAAAAATACAGGGATTGGGAATTCTATATAGTTGTTCATAGTCATCTCCTAGAGTTCTTTCGCTGGGTGTAGCTGGTTCAGTTCATTACTGCTCTATTGGAACTGATTTGGTTCATCTCATTATTGAAGATGGCCATGTCCATCAGAATAGATCCTCATATAATATTCATATACCACAATTTATTCACAATTCTCCAGTTGATTGACATCCACTCAGTTTCCAGTTTCTGGCCACTACAAAGAGGGCTGCCACAAACATTTTGGTACAGGTCTCTTTCCCTTCTTTAAGATCTCTTTGGGATACAAACCCAGTAGTAACACTGCTGGGTCAAATGTGTAGTTTGACACCTTTTTGAGCATAGTTCCAAATCGCTCTCCAGAATGGCTGGATGTATTCACAGTTCCACCAACAATGTATCAGTGTCCCAGTTTTCCCACTTCCTCTCCAACATTCAGCATTATCTTTCCCTGTCATTCTAACCAGTCTGACAGGTATGTAGTGATGCCTCAGAGTTGTCTTAATTTGCATTTCTCTGATCAATAGTGATTTGGAACACTTTCATATGAGTGGAAGTAGTTTCAATTTCATCATCTGAATATTGTCTGTTCATATCCTTTGACCATTTATCAATTGGAGAATGGCTTGATTTCTTATAAATTAGAGTCAGTTCTCTATATATTTTGGAAATGAGGCCTTTATCGGAACCTTTGACTGTAAAAATGTTTTTCCAGTTTATTGCTTCCCTTCTGATCTTGTTTGCATTAGTTTTGTTTGTATAAAAACTTGTCAATTTAATCAGAATTTTCTATTTTGTGATCAATAATGATCTCTAGTTCTTCTTTGGTCACAAATTCCTTCCTCTTCCACAGGTCTGAGAGAGAAACTATCCTATGTTCTTCTAATTTATTTATAATCTCATTTTTTATGCATAGGTCATGAACCCATGTTGATCTGACCTTGGTGTTGGTGTTAAGTATGGGTCAGTGCCTAGTTTTTGTCCAAGTCAGTTCTAAACCTCTTCTTCTTTCCTAAAATCCTCTCTACTTCCCTTCTCCCACCTTCTGGGCTGAGAAATTTCCCTCATACTTTATGAAGAAAATATATATCTTTCACTCTGAAATTTCTCATTTTCAGCTTTTCCCCCCAAAAAACTCTGTGACAATCTACTCTCTCTTATTCTACTCTGGTTTATGATAATGAAGTGTTTCTTGTTAAAAACGAATGTGTCTATGTCAATTAGTAAATACTGTTTTCTTTGTGGCAGTCTTTCCATTGACCCAGTTTTCAGCTTTGATTTCTTCATCAATATCTAGTCAGTTGCCAAGTTGTATTATTTCTGTCTCCCCAATGTCAGTTGTATATTATTCTTTCTTTCTTCTCATGCAACTATCACTTGAGTGTAGGCCCTAAATTTATATCCTCAACTAATGCAATAGCCTCTCCTATTTGGTCTTCTGATCTCATGTACCTTCCCTTTGCAGTCTTTGTCACACGACCAGCAAAGTGATTTTTTGAAAATGTTATTTTTGACCATGTTACTCAGCAAACTCCAGTGACTCCTTATTACTTTTAGAATCAACTAAAACTCTTATATTTAAGTCACTTCAAAAACTGCTCCCATCATCTTTTCTGTCTTCTCATGTATTATATTCCTTTCTATATACTCTCTGATCCAACCATAATGGCCAGTTTTCTGACTCTCATGTAGATATTCCATCTGCTTGCTCTCTGCCTTTGCCTTGAATGCCCCCACTTTTAGAATATTTCCTATCTTTATTTCTTCCTTTTAAAATCTTTGGCTTCCTTAAAGACTCTGCTCAAAAGTTGACTTTTATACGAGGCCTTTTATTGGGCCTTAAACTTTGAGTACTTTCTTTTGTAAGGTTCTCTTGTGTCTCATTCAATAATAATACTTATTGTAATAATGATGGTAATAACAACAGTATTAACTGACATTTATAAAACAGTTTAAAATAGGCAAACTATTATATATGTATATATATGTAATGTACGTTTACATATATGTATTTTCCTTAATTCTCACTATCTTCTATAAGTGGTTCATATTTTATAACTTTTTGATTTCATATTTCTATACACTCACATATGTTAGAATATAAGGTCTTTAATTTTCAATTTTGTCTTTGTATTGTCATAGCATATAGTAGGCAATAAATGTTTATTCCTCTTCCCTTTCCCCTGGCCTGTCCTGTCCTGTCCTGTCCTTCCTCAGTAACAACACAATTCTTGAAACATAGTAGTTTATCTAAAAGTGCTTGTGATTAAATGAAATAACTCCTCCTCCTATTACCATTGATCCAGAATGAGGAAGTGACAGGTTCAATGTAATAAACTTGTTATCTTTGAATTCAGAGATGTATGAGAAGGCATAGGGACTTATAGAAAAATTAATTCTCTAAAATCATAGAGCCTGTGATTCGTGGGTAAAGAGAAGGAAAGATATTTTAGACTTATATTTCTATATTAAAGTCAGTTTAATATCTTAATGATATAGTCCTTACTGAGTTGTGGGAAACTTGAGTAGAAAAAGTTTTTGATTCTGTTTTCATTTAGATGAAAAACCAAATAAAAGGAATTAGAAGCTATTTAGAGACTTTATTAGAAGTTGTTTCTTGTTTGGAAAATGAGGTATGCAAATACAAAATGATAACAGTGAAAACCCATAATGGATTCATATCTATTTAAATATGTCAATTTTTTTTTAGAACTCAAAATTTAATAAGAAAAAAACTGTTAAAAATAAATTTTAAATTAAAATGTTTTGTTTTTTTTTTTTTAAAAGAGAAGAAATCCAAATTCAAGGTCAAGACTAATGTAACTTGAGGAATACCCAGGCTAAATATCTATTCCATATTTTTTAAAAATAGTATTTCTAAAGACAGAGAACTAAAAGGAAAAAGACAAGAATCAGCATAACTGATCAAAGCATTGAAAATATTCTGAAAATATATATAATGTATAAAACTTATAGATCTTCCCACATCCTAAGGGACATATGTGTGATGGGAAAGTTTTCTTATAACTTTTCTTTTTTTCTTGAATAATATTTTATTCTTCCAAATATATGCAAATATAGTTTTCAACATTCACCTTTGCAAAACCTTGTGTTCCAAATTTTTCTCCTTCTTTTCCTCTATTCCCCTCACCTGAATAGCAAGCAATCCAATATAGATTAAATGTGCAATTCTTTTAAACATATTTCCATATTCATTAAATTATACAAGAAAAATCAGATCAAAGGGAAAGAAAAAAAAACACAAGCAAACAACAACAAAAAAGTGAAAATATTATGCTTTGATCCACATTGAGTTTCCATAGTTCTCTCTCTGGATGTGGATGGCTCTATCCATTACAAATCTGTGGAATTGGCTTGAACCACCTCATTGTTGAAAAGAGTCAAGTCCTTCAGAATTGAGCAATATGTCAAATTTTTATAAAAATTTTGCAGAATTCACTTTAAAAAAGAATGTTTCTAAATAATTTGGGATTAAGCATTTTTAGATTTGTCTCACTTGAGCAATATATTGAAATTATTTTTAATAACTAGAAATGATTCAGCTAAGATAGTTGATAGTATTTTGGAATTGAAGAAACGGAGTCTGTCAGACTCTATTACCAAATACTAGTTGTCTAATACAAATTTTCCATACGAAAAATGGGGATAGTCTAAATTACTTCATATGGCTGTCATATATATTGTTGCATTGAGGCATATTAAAGTGTTTTGAAAAAGTAATATCACTATGGAAACAATGAATATTAATGAATTTAGGCTGAGTCGTTAACTGAGAGAATAAGTTAAATAATTTACATATGACTGATTTTTTATTAAATTTTAAAATATAAAAATGTGAAACTGTGATATCTTGAAGTTAATATAGATCATAGATCTACATATTCATACAGTTTAACAAGATTTTAGAATAATACAGCCTATGTAATTATCAGCTGATTTGGACTTCATTAGTTCCTGACAATGAGGTGGAACAGTGGATAGGATCTAGAGTCAATAAGACCCACATTCACATCCAGTTTCAGAACTTACTAGCTGTATGACATTGGGAAAGTTGTTTAATCTGTTTGCCTCAGATTTTTTTCCATTTGTAAAATAGGGACCTATTTTGTAGGGTTTTTGTGAGAATCAAGTAAGAAATGCAGTGTTATAGTGAATATATAAATACTTATTTCCCTTATATTTGAGTATACCTACTGAAAATTTACTTTTTTAAATTTACAAGCAAGGCATTGCTAATTATATTGTCCTGTAGAATCAGAATTTATTACAATGTAACTTCTTTTTAGATTATGAATAACTTCCTTTTATTTCTCTACTTAGAGTTTTTTTTTTACTTAATTAGTGATTTATTTTATGTATAGAAATATTCCTTTGAATTTTCTTGGCCACCTAAAAATAAAACTTGAATAGATTAGTGGATATTTGCAGTAAACTGCTTTGTATAAGGTAGTGAGTAAACAATTTGACACCGCAGAATAGAAAAATTCCTTCAAAGAGTATCTGTTGCCAAGATTGTTTTATATATTTTATTCATTCATTTATTTTAACTTATAATCTTTATTTTTATTTTTATTTTTTTTTCCTTTTTTTGAGGCTAAAGTTAAGTGACTTGCCCAGGGTCACACAGCTAGGAAGTGTTAAGTGTCTGAGACCAGATTTGAACTCCAGTCCTCCTGAATTCAAGGCTGGTGCTCTATCCACTGTGCCACTTAGCCGCCCCTATAGTCTTTATTTTAACTTAACTAAGTCTTTAGTTAAATTAACTAATCTTGGCCATATACTATAAAAATAAAATCTTAAAAGATAATAGATATCATATCCTTAAAATATTTGGACTTTGGCATATCTTCATATAATAAGTTGTAATGACAATAATAGCTTAAATACTTGTATAATGCTTTAGTTTTATAAAATAAACTACATTACAGTAACTTTGAAGTATATAGGATGAATATTATCTGATGAGGATGTAGGCATGAAGGATTCAAGTTTATATTGAATCCTGTTGACCTCCAAATTTGATCTATTTGTTAATCAAATAGTTCATGACAAAATACAAATTTATACTTAGATCTTAACTTAGTCTGGTGCTTATTCCAATGTAACAACAATATTTTAAAGATTGAGATACCATCACAACTAGAAAAGATGATATATTTTCTTGCATTTATACATTATAAATAATTTAAATATGCCTTACTCCACAAAATCTGGTAAGTATGGATCTGATATTTTAAAAAATGTACATGACATGCCAGTTTTTTTCCTTATTAACAATAGTTTTCATTATCTCTACAACACAGTAATGTATAGTGAAGTTTTTATTAGGATCACTTAGATTGAGACAGGAAAATACTTTTAGTGTGCAATATTGACAATGTGATTTTAAAAAAAGAATTATATAGTTTTTCTATTTTAAGTAGATTGCAGCTAGGTGGTGTAGTGGATAGAACTTTGGGCCTAGAGTCAGAAAAATTCCTTAGACTCTTATAAGCTGTGTGACTTTGGGAAAGTCATTTTACCCTATTTGCCTCAATTTCTTTATCTGTAAAATAAGCTGAAGAAACAAATAGCAAACAACTCTAGTATTTTTGCCAACACCTCTTCCCCCCCAAAAAAATTCCAAAATACAAAACACTCCAAAAGGGGTCATGATATGTCGGATAAAACTGAAAAATAAACAACAACAATTATTATAATTGGTAAGGTTTGAGTTTTTTTGAAAAGAGTTTTCAATTGAATATATGTTTCAGCTTGTTAAATTCATATTGTAAAGCTATTGTTGTTTCCCAATGCTTGGGGGATATCCTGCCTATGTAATTATAGGTTTATGCAGCAAATATGCAGACGTGATTATTAGCAATAGCATGAATAATTGCACCAGTCGGCTGATTTGTGGTTAGACTGTCTAGATGCAAAATTTGGGGGATTGAGGAACAACTCCAAACAACAAACAAATATTACCACCACCAGTGTTTAAAAAAAGAAAGACATCAGAATTCAACTTCTATAATATGTTTGTTAAAATTTTAAAAGTTGCTTTTGAATTATCCATTTCTTTTTTCTATTATTACTTCTTTTTCTCTTTCTAATTTATTAATTTTAGTTTTTCTTGCCTCTATTCTTGCTTTTTTCTTTTCTGTGTTTTTAAAAATTTTACTATTGTTTTAATACATTGAGAACTTAATTTTGAGTAAATACATATTACACATTTTTTAAAAATTGCAAATTTCTTCTGACATTTATAAAACAAAAAATAAATTGACAAATTGTCAGTTTCATTACAAAATCATATCAGAATATAGGCGCTAGTGGGAATCCTAGCAGTTGTCATCTAATTCAATACTTAAATTTTCTAAGGCTCAGTTTTCATTCATATAATGTGATTTTTCCCAGATTATAAGGCTAATATTAGCGGCAACTAGAATAGAGTTTTTCTGATTTTCATTCTGTTGTTTTTTATGTTTTTTTCAGTTATTTAATTTACCCAAAAGGAAAATAAATCATGTAAATAATAGTTTGAAAAATTGTTCTAACTGTGCCATTTGGAAGATATTACTGTTTTTTAATGTTTATCTCTTAATAGATTTATATTATATTTCTTTTTAAAAAATATTTTTTACCAGTTACATGTAAAAAACATTTTTTAACATTTGGGTTTTTTGTTTTTTGTTTAGTTTTAGTTTTAGTTTAGATTTAGGTTTATTTTTAGGTTAGGTTTAGTTTAGTTTTTAGTATTTTTTGGGTGGGGGGGGCAAGGCAATTGAGATTAAGTGACTCACCCAGGGTCACACTGCTAGGCAGTGTTAAATGTCTGAGGCTGGATTTGAACTCGATTCTCCTCATTGTAGGACTACTGCTCTATCAAATTGTGTCATCTAGTTGCTACAACATGTGAATTTTTAAAATTTTGACTTCCAAATTTTATTCTTTCCTCATTCCTCTACCTTTTCTTTGAGACAGTAAGCATATTTCCACGTTAGTCAATTAAGCCCCCAAAAATGAAAGAAGAGAAAGAATGTGAAAAGTAATATGCTTTGGTTTGCATACAGACACCATCAGTTCTTCCTCTGGAAACAGATAGTACTTTTCATCATGAGTCCTTTGAGACTGTCTTGGAGAGTTGCATTAGTGAGAATAGCTAAGTCATTTACAGTTAGCATTGTACAATATAGCTATTATACTCAATGTACACACTGTTCTCTTGATTCTACTCCTTTTACTTTGTATCCTTTCATGTAAATCTTTACAGATTTTTCTGAAATCATCTTGTTTGTTTCTTCTTTCATTCAGCTCAGTAATATTCCATTGTAATCATACCATGACTTGCTATGCCATTCCCCAATTGAGAGATGTCCCTTCAGTTTCCAATTCTTGGCCACCGCTTAAAGAGCCAGTATAAATATTTTTGAACAAATAGGTCTTCCCACTTCATCTTATTAAAATCTCTTTGGGATATTGACCTAGTAGTAATATTGCTGGAACAAATGGTATGAACAGGTTTATAGTGTTTTGGACATGGTTCTAAATCGTTATCCAGAATGGATGATCAATGCATAATTTCACCAACAGTGTATTGGTGTCCTAGTTTTTCCACTTTTCTTGCAACATTTATCATTTCCCTTTTCTGTCATATGTGTCATTGTGATTGATGTGAGGTAATACTTCAGAGCTGATTTAATCTGCATTTCTTTAATAGTGATTTAGAGAATTTTTTCATATGACTATAGCTTTGATTTTTTTTTATTTGTTTGTTTGAAAATTGCCTGTTTGTAACCTTATTTCAAAAGCTCAATTAAGTTCAACAAACATGTATAGTAGTTACATACAGAAACAGTGTGTTAAGTCATAAAGATATACTCAAATGTATCTCTGATCTCATGGATTCAAGAGTTCTTTCCAGTGATTCTCAGTTTATGCCTCCCAATCTTGTATTTTCATAAATTTACAATTATATTCCAGCGACCTTCCATCTTTTTCATGGACCTTTCACCCCTTTAGCTGTTCATTTGTTATGCTTATAATTTCTTATTTATTATTTCTTGCTGTTTGACTATACATCTTTCAGTCATTCAATTTTCTGTCATTCAGATTCTTAGTAAAGACTTTTACTCTGGGTCTTCTCTAGAGTCAACATTTTACCATATTTAAAAAAAAAATTTTTTTGTAGGCAATTGCAGTTGATGTCTTACTGTCACATACCAACACTGTGAAAATGTTAACTAAATAAAACATCTATTAAGTTCTTACCATGGGCCCATAATTGTGCTATATTTTTATTAAGAAGATATATGTTTGATTTTATGGGGCCAATAAAAGTTTTGTAATTCTTCTAAAGCCTTCCAAACCACTTTCTTCCTCCAATTCAACTCTGGGTTCAATCTATTAAACATTCGTATTTTCAGTTCCATATTTAAGTATTGATGGATATGTTCTTAATCTGGAATCCATAGAAGCCTGTAGCTTGTATAAATAGATTTCAGCAGATCAGGGAACTTGAATAGGATTAAGAAAAAAAATGTCTCTTTATTTTTATTAGTAACTAATTGAAAATTGGCAATTTTCCCCACACTACCACCCCTTATAAAAATTCTCTTTTGGATATAGACTTAATAATGGTCTTGCTATGTCAAAGGGTAAACATAGTTTTATCCACTTTTGGATATGGTTCCAAATTGTTCTCCAGAATAGTTGAATCAATGTACAATTCCACCAAGTATGCATTAGTGTCCTAATTTTCCCACAATTATTAAAAAATTTATCATTTCCTCTTAATGTTATATTAATCTGTTATTTGTAAAATTGTTTTAATTTGAATTTCTTTAATAGCAATGCACTACATTTTCCATATATCTATAGTTTTGATTTCTTTTTTTCTGAGGCTGGGGTTAAGTGACTTGCCCAGGGTCACACAGCTAGGAGGTGTTAAGTGTCTGAGTCAAATTCGAACTCGGGTCCTCCTGAATTCAAGGTTGGTGCTCTATCCACTGCGCCACCTAGCTGCCCCAGTTTTGATTTCTTCATCTGAAAACCAATGTTTTGACCATTTATCTATAAGAAATGACTTGTATTATAAATTTGATTCTTTTCTCTTTATATTTGAGAAATGAGATCTTTATAGAATACTTGCTGTATAAAATTTCCCTTAGCTTTATTATTTCCTTTTAATTTTGGCTTCTTTGATTTTGTTTGTATAAAATCTTTTTAATTTAATGTAATCAAAATTATCCATTTTATATCTCTTATTGCTGTTTTTGTTTGGTTGCAAATTTTTCTCGTAAATTTTTCTCTTTGCCATAGATCTGATAGGTAAGTTATTCTTTGCTCTCCTAATTTGCCCATGTATAGCTTTTTATGTCTCAATCACCTACGTATTTGGGCTTGTTTTGGTATAATGCATAAAACGTTGGTTTGTACCTCTTTTCTGCTAAACTGCTTTCTAGTTTTCTCAGAAGTTTTTGTCAAACAGTAAATTCTTTTTTTAAAATTAATTTTAGAATTATAATTTTTTGACAGTATATATGCATGGGTAATTTTTTTTTTACAACATTATTCCTTGTATTCACTTTTCCAAATTTTCCCCTCCCTCCCTCTACTCCTTCCCCTAGATGACAGGCAGTCCCATACTTTTTAAATGTGTTACAGTATATCCTAGATACAATATATGTGTGTAAATCCAATTTTCTTGTTGCAAGTTAAGAATTGGATTCCGAAGGTATAAGTAACCTGGGTAGAAAGACAGTAGTGCTAACAGTTTACATTCAATTCCCAGTGTTCCTTCTCTGAGTCTAGTTGTTTCTGTCCATCATTGATCAGCTGGAAGTGAGTTGGATCTTCTTTATGTTGAAGATATCCACTTCCATCAGAATATATCTTCATATAGTATTGTTGTTGAAGTGTATAGTGATCTTCTGGTTCTGCTCATTTCACTCAGCATCAGTTCATATGTCTCTCCAAGCCTCTGTATTCATCCTGCTGGTCATTTCTTACAGAGCAGTAATATTCCATAACATTCATATACCATAATTTACCCAACCATTCTCCAATTGATGGACATCCATTCAACTTCCAGTTTCTAGCCACTACAAAAGGGCTGCCACAAACATTTTGGCACATACAAGTCCCTTTCCCCTCCTCAGTATTTCTTTGGTATATAAGCCCAGTAGTAGCATTGCTGGATCAAAGGGTATGCACAGTTTGATAACTTTGGGGGCATAGTTCCAAATTGCTCTCCAGAATGGCTGGATTCTTTCACAACTCCACCAACAATGCATCTGTCCCAGTTTTCCCACATCCCCTCCAACATTGATCATTATTTGTTCCTGTCATCTTAGCCAATCTGACAGGTGTGTAGTGGTATCTCAGAGTTGTCTTAATTTGCATTTCTCTGATCAGTAGTGATTTGGAACACTCTTTCATATGAGTGGAAATAGTTTCAATTTCATCATCTGAAAATTGTTTGTTCATATCCTTTGACCAGGGGGCAGCTAGGTGGTGCAGCAGATAGAGCACCAGCCCTGAATTCAGGAGGACCAGAGTCAAATCTGGTCTCAGACACTTAACACTTCCTAGCTGTGTGACCCTGGACAAGTCACTTAATCCCAGCCTCAAAAAAAAAAAACAAAAAAACAAAAAACCAACCCCCCAAAACAAAAACATATCCTTTGACCATTTATCAATTGGAGAATGGTTTGATTTCTTATAAGTTAGAGTCAGTTCTCTATATATTTTGGAAATGAAGTCTTTATCAGAACCTTTAACTGTAAAAATATTTTCCCAATTTCAAAAAGTAAATTCTTAACTCCAAAGCTTATATCTATATATATGCATTTGTTTATAACTATAACCATTTTCTATTGTGTATTGTGTACCTGATCTATTCAGCTGATTCAGCATTCTATTTCTTAGCCAGTGCCAGATTGTTTTATTGATGATGGAATCGGATATGCCCAGACCATCTTAATTTGCTTTTTTGGGGGTGTGGTAGGGGGGAGGGTCCCTTGCCATTCTTATTTTTTGTGCTTTCTGTTGAATTTTGGTAATTCTTTTTGTAGCTCTAAAATTTTTTTGTTAGTTTGATTGGCAGATGCACTGAAAAAGTAAATTAATTTAGATAGAATTTTCCTTTTTATCATATTGGCTCAGCCTACTCATATGCATTTGATATTTTTTTCATTTGTTTAGATCTGACTTTATATGTGTGAAAAGTTTTTTTTAATTTTTTTTTGTAATTGTATTTATATAGGTCCTGGACTTGTCTTTGCAGGTAGACTCAAAAATAAAAAGTATTTTATAGTTTTTACATTTATTTTAAATGGAATTTTTCTATCATTTAGTGTTGGACTTTGTTGATAATATCTAGAAATGCTGATGATATATGTGGATTTATTTTATATCTTGCAATACCTGGTTAATTCTTTTCCCCAGTATTTCTATATGCAGTTTCAGAGCATAAAAGAAGTATATAGACACAAAGTAATCTTATTTTTTAAAGAGTAACATTAAACCAAGTTAAGTATATAATATTTCAGTTGCCTGCATATTTCATTGAGCAATATGGCTAGATAACAATTTGTGTGAAATAGATGTCTAGATTTTAATAGACTGGAAACTATGTAAGTCAGCAATGAGAATTTGTAGCTAGAAATGTTAAAGTGATCTTAGCTTCTGTTTAGTGAGGCTGTGTGAAAGATAAAGAAAGATAAAGACTTTAATGTACTCTTTTCCTGATTAGACTACTTCTGGTGTATTTCATTCAGTTCTAGACATTGCATTTTAAGGAGAATGTAGGTAAAATGGAATGTGTCCTAAAGTGGGCAACCTTTGTAATGTGGGGACCCAAAAATGATTTCTGCTTGAAACTAGGTTGCAAGTACTGGGAATATTGAACTTGAAGGATAGTAAATGCAAGTGTCAGACATTATAATTCTTTTCAAGTATCTTAAAGATTGTCATTTAGTAAAATCTTATTTTGCTTGGCCATAGAGGGCAGAACTGGGAGGAATGGATGGAAGTTGCCAGGCTAAGTTTCTTTTCCAGTGAGGAAAACTCTATAAACAATTAGATATGTCTAAAAGAGATAGGGCTGACTCCTTAAGTAGTCAATTTCCTTTTACTCTAACCTTTAAGCAGTATATTTGTTTTGAAGATTTTATGAATAAAATTTAATAGTTTTTAGGAATGCATTTTAGTTTTACATTGCATAGTTTTAAAGTTCTTTCTTATGAGAGATTCAGAGGGAAAGCTAGTTATTAAGGATATTATAAACAAAATCCTGATGAGTTCTATTTCTTATCTTTAAGGTCAGACTAAATGACATCAGAGATCACTTCCATCTTTTTGACTGTGTGAAATAAATACACCTGAAAATAACTTTTAGAAAATGTTTTCTTTTAAAAACTATTTCCACTCAGTTCAAACAGATGTTATTTTAATCGTTATGAATTTTCTTTTCTAACAAATGAATTCAGGTTAATGGAAATATGACCACAAAGTTAATCTTGTATCTTAAAAGATTAAAGGCTTTAGTTTTCTAATGCCCCTTTGAGTCTTAAATACTTGAGAATTTCTTAAAAGTACTATTTGAAGTTAGCTAATTGTGGGAAAATTGAATACCAAATTTTGGTTTCTGAAAAAGGCATTGAATTGGGAAAAGAAAGCATTTAAATGAAGTTTCGCAGTTACTAACATAAGAACTCTGGGAAATGAGTGTGAACCATTACATAGCATTTCCAGTCCCTCTGTTTTTACATGTTTACATTTTTTAATTTCCTTCTCAGGTTAATTTTACCTTATTTCAAAGTCCAGTTCTTCTTATGCAGCAAAATAACTATGGATATGTATACATATATTGTATTTAACATATACTTTAACATATTTAACATGTATTGGTCTACCTGCCATCTGGGGAATGGTGTAGAGAGAAGGAGGGGAAAAGTTGGACCAGAAGGTTTTGCAAGGGTCAGTGCTGAAAAATTACCTATGTATATATCTTGTAAATAAAAAGCTATGGGACTTCTGGCCAACATGGCAGAGAGGACACACACACTTATTTAAGCTCCATCTTTTCTCTCAGAATACTTTATTTCATGACAAGCCTCAGAATTAGTGCTTGACTGAAAAAAAAACCCACAAATAATTACCAACAGAAGATATCCCTGAAATGTGCCAGAAAAGGTCTGATTTTGCTCCTGGGTGGGGGCGGTTAGATCAGACACAGACTGAAGGCAGGCAGCACAGCAGACAAAGTAAGGCAGGCAGCTCACACTGAGCAGACTTGAGGGAGGTGGGGTGCGATCTCAGCCATTTCTACAAGGAGAACTTTACCAGTGTGACTACTTTGCCCTGGAAGCAAGCCAGTAGATCAGCAGAGAAGCTCTAAACACAGGTGATAAAGAGTGTAACCTGGTAAAGCTAGGGTCTCTCCAGACCTAGCCACAACCACCTGGAGTATCTCAGTACACTCTCAGAATCTTAGAGCTTAGATGCAATGCAGCCATTCCTGCCCCTGCAATCTGTAGAGGAAGCTTGATAATACCATCCAGCCCTCCTTTTATTCCTCCCCCCCAAAAAAAGCAGACTGCATTTGTTTTTTTTGTTTTTTTTGTTGTTGTTGTTAGTTTGTTTTCTCTGATTCTTCTTTGACAAAATGAGCAAAAAATTAAAACGGACTCTAACTACTGATAGTTTTTATATGGATAGAGAGCAGACTTTAAACTCTGATGAGACTAAAAACAGACTGTCTCCAGATGAATCTCCAAAAACAACTTACTCAGACAAAATGAGCATCTTTTTCCAGGAAAAAAGATGGGCATTCAACAAAATAAGTGAATTTCATTTATTTCTGATGAAAAAAACTGGAACTAAACAAAAAGTTTGATCTATAAATATAGAACTCAAGAGAAAAGGGAAGGAGTAAGCTAAGCGGAAGGGAATACAGAAATTGTGAGGAAAAGGGATAAGATAGGGGGAAGAACTCATAAGGTAGGAGGAGGGATATTAAAAAGTGAGGGCTGTGAGAAGCAAGTGGTGCTCACAAGTTTAATACTGGGAAAGGGGGTAAGGAGGAAAGAAAGGAGAAAAGCATAATCGGGTTAACAAGATGGCAAGTAATACAGAATTGGTCATTTTAACCACAAATGTGAATGGGGTAAACTCCCCCATAAAGAGGAAGCAGTTAGCAGACTGTATTAAAAGCCAGAATCCTACAATATGTTATTTATAGGAAACACACTTGAAGCAGGGTGATATACACAGAGTAAAGGTAAAAGGTTGGAGCAGAATCTTGTATGCTTCAGGTGAAGTCAAAACAGCAGGGGTAGCCATCCTGATCTCAGCTCAAGCAAAAGCAAAAATTGATCTAATTTAAAGAGATAAGGAAAGGCACTGTATCTTGCTAAAAGGTAGCATAGATAATGAAGCAATATCAATATTAAACATATGCACCAAGTGATGTAGAATCTAAATTCTTAAAAGAGAAAATAAGAGAGCTGTAAGAAGAAATAGACTGCAAAATTATAATAGTGGGAGATCTCAACCTTGCACTCTCAGAATTAGATAAATCAAACCACAAAATAAATAAGAAAGAAGTCAAAGAGGTAAATAGAATATTGGAAAAGTTAGATATGATAGATCTTTGGAGAAAACTAAATTGAGACAGAAAGGAATACACTTTCTTCTCAGCAGTTCATGGAACCTATACAAAAAGTGACCATATATTAGGACATAAAATCCTCAAATTCAAATGCTGTAAGGCAGAAATAGTAAATGCATCCTTTTCAGACTACAATGCAAGGAAAATTACATTCAATAAAAAGCCAGGGGAAAATAGACCAAAAATAATGGGAAACTAAATAATCTCATATTAAAGAATGATTGGGTAAACAGCAAATAATAGATTTAATTAATAAGTTCACTCAAGAAAATGACAGTAATGAGACGTCATACCAAAATGTGTGGGATGCAGCCAAAGCAGTAATAAGGAGAAATTTTATATCTCTAGAGGCCTGCTCACATAAAATAGAGAAAAAAGAAGGTCAATGAATTGGGCTTGCAACTAAAAATGCTAGAAAAGGAACAAATTAAAACCCCCCAGTAAAACACTAAACTTGACATTCTAAAAATAAAAGGAGAGATTAATAAAATTGAAAGTAAAAAAACTATTGAATTAATTAATAAAACTAATAGTTGGTTCTATGAAAAAACCAACAAAATAGATAAACCCTTAGTAAATCTGATTTTAAAAAAAGGAAAGAGGAAATCAAATTGTTAGTCTTAAAAATGAAAAGTGAAAATCGCCACTAATGAAGAAAAAATTAGAGTAATAATTAGTAGTTACTTTGCCCATTTTTTGCCAATAAATTTAATAACTTGAATGAAATGGAAGAATACCTTCAAAAATATAGCTTGCCCAGGTTAACAGAGGAAGAAGTAAATTGGTTAAACAGTTCCATCTTAGAAAAAGAAATAGGACAAGCCATTAATCAACTCCCTAAGAAAAAATCTCTAGAGGGGAGCAATTTGGAACAATGCTCAAAAAGTTATCAAACAATGCATATCCTTTGACCCAGCAGTATCTTAAAGAAGGGAAAGGGACCTGTATGTGCAAGAATGTTTGTGGCAGCCCTCTTTGTGTGGCCAGAAAGTTGAAACTACGTGGATGCCCATCAATTGGAGATTGGCTGAATAAATTGTGGTATATGAATATTATGGAATATTATTGTTCTGTAAGAAATGACCAACAGGATGATTTCAGAAAGGCCTGGAGAGACTTACATGAATGCTGAGTGAAATGAGCAGGACGAGGATATCGTTGTATACTTCAACAACAATACTATATGATGATCAATTCTGATGAATGTGGCCATTTTCAACAATGAGATGAACCAAATCAGTTCCAATAGAGCAGTAATGAATTGAACCAACTACACCCAGCAAAAGAACTCTAGGAGATGATTATGAACCACTATATAGAATTTCTAGTCCGTCTAATTTTTTCTGCCTGCATTTTGGATTTCCTTCACAGGCTAATTGTACACTATTCAAAGTCTGATTCTTTTTCTATAGCAAAACAACTGTTTGGTCATGTATACATTTATTGTATTTAATTTATACTCTGACATGTATTGGTTAACCTGCCATCTGGGGGGAGAGGAGAAGGAGGGGAAAAATTAGAACAAAAATTTTGGCAATTGTCAATGTTGTAAAATTACCCATGCATATATCTGGTAAATAAAAACTCTTAAAAAAAATAAATAAAAAAGAAAAAATCCCCAGATGGATTTACATGTGAATTCTACCATTTAAACAACAATTAACTCCAATGCTGTATAAACTATTTGAAAAATAGGGATTGAAGGAGTCCTACCAAATTCCTTTTATAACACAAACATGGTACTGATACCTAAACCAGGTAGGTTGAAAATAGAGAAAGAAAATTATAGACCAATCTCCCTAATGCATATTCATGCTAAAATCTTAAATAAAATATTAGCAAAAAGATTATAGAAAATCATCCCCAAGATAATGCACTATGACCAAATAGGATTTATACAGGAACGTAGGGCTGGTTCAATATTAGGAAAACTATTAGCATAATTGACTATATCAGTAACCAAATTAACAAAAAACATATGATCCTCTCACTACATGAAGAAAAAGCATTTAACAAAATCCAATATTCATTCCTAATAAAAACACTTGAGAGTATAGGAATAAATGGACTTTTCCTTAAAATAGTCAGGAGCATATAACTAAAACTGTCAGTAAACATCATATGTAATTAGGGATAAACCTTTTCCCAGTAAGATCAGGAGTGAAACAAGGTTGCCCACTATCACCATTATTATTCAATTTTGTATTAGAAATGCTAGCCTCGGCAATAAGAGTTCAGAAAGAGATTAAAGGAATTAGAATAAGTAATAAGGAAACCAAATTATCAATCTTTGTAGATGATATGATGGTATATTTAGAGACACCCAGAAATTCTACTAAAAAGCTATTAGAAATAATTTACAACTTTAGCAAAGTTGGAGGATACAAAGTAAATCCACATAAATTGTCACCATTTTTATATATTATCAACAAAATCCAACAACAAGAGATAAAAAGAGAAATTCCATTCAAAATCATTGTTAATACCATAAAATATTTGGGAATCTTATCTACCAAAGGAAAGTCAGGAATTATATGAGCAACATTACAAAACACTTTCCACACAAATAAAGTCATCTAAATAATTGGAAAAATATTAAATTCTCTTGGATAGTCCAAGCAAATATCATAAAGATGACAATACTCCCTAAACTAATTTATTTATTTAGCGCTATATCAATCAGACTCCCAACAAACTAGTTTAATGACCTAGAAAAAATAACAAAATTCATATGGAAGAAGAGGTCGAGAATTTCAAGGGAATTAATGAAAAAAAAAATCAAATGAAGGTGGCCTGATCTAAAATTATATTATGAAGTAGCGGTCATCAAAAATGTTTGGCACTGGCTAAAAAAAGACTACTTGATCAGTGGAATAGATTAGGCTCACAGGACAAAATAGTCAATAACTGTAGTAATCTAGTGTTTGACAAAATCCCAGTTTTTGGGAGAAGATTCACTATTTGACAAAAACGACTGGGAAAAATGAAAACTAGTATGGGAGAAACTAGGTATTGACCCACACTCAACAGTGTACACCAAGATAAGGTCAAAATGGATTCATGATCTAGCATAAAAAATGAGATTATAAGTAAATTAGAAGAACATAGGATAGTTTACCTCTCAGACTTGTAGAGGAGGAAGGAATTTGTGACCAAAGAGGAACTAGAGTTCATTATTGATCACAAAATAGAAAATTTTGATTATGTCAAATTAAAAAGCCTTTGCACAAAGAAAACAAGATTGGAAGGGAAGCAACAAATTGGGAAAACATTTTTATAGTTAAAGGTTCTGATAAAGGCCTCATTTCCAAAATATATAGAGAATTGACTTTACTATATAAGAAATCAAGCCATTCTCCAATTGACAAATGGTCAAAGGATATGAAGAGACAATTTTCAGATGATGAAATTGAAATTATTTCCACTCATATGAAAGTGTTCCAAATCACTATTGATCAGAGAAATGCAAATTAAGACAACTCTAACATACCATTACACACCTGTCAGATTGGCTAGAATGACAGAGAAAGATAATGCAGAATGTTGGAGGGGATGCGGGAAAACTGGAACACTATTGCATTGTTGGTGGACTGTTTGGATTACAAGGTGAGAACTCAGGTTGTTGGCCAAATTGTGAAGGTCCGGGCTAGCTCCTCTGAACAGCTCAGGATAAGCAAAAGTCCTTGCCCCACATTGGGCGCCAAAATGTAATGTTATGCTATCTCCAGAAACTGCCAATCGCTCTCTGGGAGGAGATCTATGGTCTCAACTCAATCTCCTGACCAGACTCTTCTTCCTCCAGAGTGCCATCCCAACTCTGTCCCAGAGTAGACTAACTCTTTGCCCTCCTGCCCTCCTCTTTTATCCTAGTAGAGATTGTAGTGAGAACTCATTGGGTCTTGTGAGAAAATACTTCAACCAATGAACTTGCTCCTTTTAAAGGGGCATGTGAGAACTCAAGGGCTTGTGGGAAAATTACTTCAACCAATGAACTTGCTCCTTTTAAAGGTTGTATAAACTCCTTTTCAGAACCCAATCTGAGTTCTCACCTTGTAATCCTAACATCAGAGAACTGTCCAGACAACCTGAGTTCTTACCTTGTAATCCCAACAGTGGACCTGTGAATGAATCCAACCATCCTGGAGAACAATTTGGAATTATGCCCAAAAAGTTATCAAACTGTGCATACCCTTTGGTCCAGCAGTGCTACTACTGGGCTTATATCCCAAAGAAATCTTAAAGAAGAAAAAGGAACCTCTATGTGCCAAAATGTTTGTGGCAGCCCTCTTTGTAGTGACTAGAAACTGGAAAATGAATGGATGCCCATCAATTGGAGAATGGTTTGGTAAATTGTGGTATATGAATGTTATATATTGCTCTGTAAGAAATGACTATCAGGATGAATACAGAGTGGCTTGGAAAGACTTACATATACTGATAATGAGTGAAATAAGCAGAATTAATAGATCAACAACAATACTGTATGAGGATGTATTCTGATGGAAGTTGATACTTTAGACAAAGAGATGATCTAATTCAATTCCAGTTGATCAATGATGGACAGAATCAGCTACTCTCAGAGAAAGAACATTGGGAAATGAGTGTGAACTGTTTGCATTTTTGTTTTTTCTTCCCAGGTTATTTTTATCTTCTGAGTCCAATTCTTCCTGTGCAACAAGAGAACTGTTCGGTTCTGCACACATATATTGTATCTAGGATATACTATAACATATTTAACATGTATAAGACTGCCTGCCATCTAGGGGAGGGGGTGGAGAGAGGGAAGGGAAAAGTCGGAACAGAAGTGAGTGCAAGGGATAATGTTGTAAAAAATTACCCATGCATATGTAATATCAATAAAAATTTATAATAATAATAAAAAAGTAAAATAAAAAATTGATTAATTAAAAATAAATGAAGGTTCAGTTTAAGTCATTATGTATTTATTAAGTTCTGACTATGTTTAGAATTCTTTGCCACATAGATACTTGGGAAGATGTTAAATTTGATAAAGTCTGTCTTGAAGCTTTCATTCTAGTAAAGGAGATAGAACATTTACTTTTTTTTTCTTTTTAAGCTCTTTTCCCTTTCAATTTCATTCATCTCTCCTTGGACTTCAAGAATTTTTATTTTGATATTTGATTGTAAAGTTTTAATTTTTTTATTTTCTAGTTTTTTTTAATTGAGTTGCTCATTCTTTTATCTTTTCTTTCTCTCTTTTTTAATGATGAAAGTCTTTAGAGGAAAAAAAAAAAAAATTTCCCCTGAATATAGTTTTGTCTGCTTTGCACCAAATTTGGTATGTTGTCTCATTATTGTCACTTTTTTAAATGAAATAACTGATTTTTTAAAAAATAAAATTTAAATATTTTATTTTTTACAATACTTTTGTTTTCAAGATATATGCAAAGGCAGTTTTCAATATTCATCCTTACAAAAACTTGTATTTCAAATTTTTTTCTCCCTCTCTTCCCCTTCTTTCCTTCTCTAGATGTCAAGTAATCCATATAAGTGCATGTTAAACATGTGCAGTTCTTCTATACATATTTCCACAATTATCATGCTACACAAGAAAAATCAGATGGAAAAGGAAAAAAAAAAGAGAAAGAAGATAAAAAAGCAAGCAAACAACAAAAAAAGGTTAAAATACTGTGTTGTGATCCACATTCAGTCCTCATCATCCTCTTTCTGGATGCAGATGGATCTCTCTATTAAAAGTCTATTGGAATTCATGTGAATCATCTCATTGTTGAAAAAAAAGAGGTCCCTCAAAATTGATACACAATTTTGTTGTTGCTCTTGGTTCTATTCCACTTAACAGCAGTTTATGTAAGTTTCTCCAGAGATTTCTGAAATCATCTTGCTGATCATTTCTTATAGAACAATAATATTCCATAACAATCACATACCATAACTTCTTCCAATGGAAGCCCAAGTGATGGGCTTGCTTCCGAAAGAAGTCAGTTTCCAATTTATTGCCACTACTAAAAGAACTGCTACTTTTTCCTTTTTTTATGATTTCTTTGGGATACAGGCCTAGCGGAGACACTACTGGATCAAAGGATATGCACATTTTGATAGTTCTTTGGACTATTGCTCTTTAGAATGGTTGGATCATTTCCTAAATTCACTAATAATGCAATAATGTCCCAGTTTTCTCAAATCCCCATCAACATTTATCATTATTTTCCTGTTACCTTAGCCAATTTGAGAGGTGGGTAGTGGTACCTCCAAGATGTCTTAATATGCATTTCACTGATCAAGAGTGATTTGTTTTCATATGACTTGAAGTGATTTTATTTCATCTGAAAATTATGAGTTCATATCCTTTGACCATTTATCAATTGGAGAATGGTTTATCTTATGAATTTTAGTCAATTCTATATATTTCAGAAATGAGGCCTTTATTAGAACCATTGGATATAAAATTTTTCCCCACTTTTCTGTTTTCCTTTTAATTTTGTCTACATTGGTTTTGTTTTTATAAAAACTTTTTAACTTAATATAATCACATTTATATAATATAATCAAAATTATTCACTTTGCATTTCATAATATATTCTAGTAGTTCTTTGGCCACAAATTCCTTTCTTCTCCCCACACCTAAGAGGTAAACTATCCTTTGTTTTTCTAATTTACTTATAATATCACTCTTTATATCTAAATCGTGAACCTATTTCAACCGTATCTTGATATATGGTATTAGGTGTGGGTCAATGCTTAGATTCTGCCATACTATTTTCTAATTTTATCAGCTATTTTTGTGAAATAATGAGTTCTTTTGCCAAAAGCTGGGACCTATGGGTTTGTCAAACACTAGATTACTATAATTATTGAGTATTGTATCTTGTGAACCTAAACTATTTCACTCTATTTCTTAGTCAATATCAAATGATCTTGATGACTACTGCTTTATAATACAGTTTTAAGTCTGGTACAACTAGGCCACTTTCATTTGCATGTTTTCATTAATTACCTTGAAATTCTTGACCTTTTGTTCTTCCAGATGAACTTGTATGAGTGCATATATATGCAACATTTTGCAAATATGTAGCTACATGAAAGAAAGCATAATTTTGAACAGGTAGCCTTGGAATCAGTAAGATCTGATTCCATTATTTACATTTGAAACATCCTAGCTCTGTGAACCTTGGCAAGTCACATGACTTCTTAGTCTATCATAAAAGTCTCTTAGAGTGCAAGTTACAGATGAATCATGCATTAATTTATAGATGATGGTTGACCAGTTCTAATATGCACAATTTGTATAAGGATAGTTGTATCCTTAGAGGTGTGTATGCACATTTTGCTCATTATCCTCTCCCCAAGCCACTCCATTATGTAAAACTTTGGTTTTTATGTGGTGATAAGGTTATGATTTTTTTCTTCAAATCTGTTTTTCAAATCATTGGGTTTTTTAATTAATTGTAAAAATGAAAGTGTTTTTATTAGGTCCTGTTTAGTGGCAAAAACTCACAAAGTGCATTTTTAATTACTAATTTTTTCATGTATGCACATGTATTTCCCTTTGTTGCGTATAATTAGAATTATAGCCCTTTACATAGGAAAATGATAATTTTCTGATCTGTTTATTCAAATGTAATTTCTCCTGACCTTCAGTCTGATATCTCCAGTGGACTTTTAGATGTTTTCATCTGACGGATCTTAGATTAGATCATTTTAAATGACATTTTAAAGTCAGTGTGTCCAAAATTAAGAATCTTTTCCCAAAAAACTCTTTTCTTTTTAACTTCCTTATTATTCTTTATTTATGCTTGTTTTTAAAATTTTTTTTAGTATTTCATTTTCCCCTAGTTAAATGCAAAAACAATTTTTTTAATTATAGTTTTTTATTGACAAAACATATGCATGTATAATTTTTCAACATTGACCCTTGCAAAAACTTCTGTTCCAACTTTTCCCTTCCTTCCCTCCATCCTCTTCCTTACATGGCAGGTAGTCCCATATATGTTCAGTATGTTAAAGTATATGTTAAATACAGTATATGTATACATATTTATACAGTTTTCTTGCTACACAAGAAAAATCAGATTTAGAAAGAAGGTAAAAATAACCTGGGAAGAAAAACAAAAATGCTAGCAAACAATAACAGAAAGAGTGTAAATGCTATGTTGTGGTCCACACTCATTTCCCAGTGTTTATTTTTGCTGGGTGTAGCTGGTTCTGTTCATTACTGATCATTTGGAAATGCTTTGGATCCTCATTGTTGAAGATAGCCACTTCCATCAGAATTGATCATCATATAGAATTGTTATTGAAGTGTATAATGATCTCCTGGTTCTGCTCATTTCACTCAGCATCAGTTCCTGTAAGTCTCTCCAAGCCTGTCTGTATTCATCATGCTGGTCATTTCTTACAGAACAATAATACTACATAATATTCATATACCACAATATACCCAAACATTCTCCAATTAATGGGTATCCATTCAATTTCCAGCTTCTAGCCACTATGAAAAGGGCTTCTACAAACATTTTTACACATGTGGGTCCCTTTCCCTTCTTTAATATCTCTTTGGGATATAAGCCCAGTAGTAACATTGCTGGATCAAAGGGTATGCAGATTTGATAACTCTTTGAGCATAGTTCCAAATTGTACTCCAGAATGGCTGGATCTGTTCACAACTCTACCAACATTGCATCACTATCCCAGTTTACCCATATCCCTTCCAATATTAGTCATTATCTTTTCCTGTCATCTTAGCCTATCTTAATTTGTCTTTCTCTGATCAATAATGATTTGGAATACCTTTTCATATGGGTAGAAATAGTTTCAATTTCATCATCTGAAAATTGTCTTTTCATATCTTTTGACCATTTATCAATTGGAGAATGGCTTCATTTCTTACAAATTTGAGTCAATTCTCTATATATTTTGGAAATAAGGCTTTCATCAGAACCTTTAACTGTAAAGATGTTTCTCAATTTATTTAATGATCCCTAGTTCTTCTTTGATCACAAGTTCCTTCCTTCACAGGTCTGAGAGGTAAATTATCATATGTTCTAATTTATTTATAATCTCATTCTTTATGCCTAGATCATGAACCTATTATGATTTTATCTTGGTATATGGTGTTATGTGTGGGTTAATGCCTAGTTTTTACAATACTAATTTCCAATTTCCACTGCTTTATAATATAGTTTTAGATCAGGTACAACTAGGCCACCTTCATTTGATTTTTTTTTTTTTTTCATTAGTTCCCTTGAAATTCTTGACCTTTTGTTCTTCCAGATGAATTTTTTTTTTTTGTTTTGTTTTGTTTTGTTTTGTTTTTTTCCTAGGTGATTAAAATAGTTTTTGGGAGTCTGATTGGTGTAACACTAAATAAATAGATTAGTTTAGGAAGTATAGTCATCTTTACTATATTCACTCAGCCTATCCAAGAGCACTTAATATTTTCCCAATTGTTTAGATCTGACTTTTATTGTTTGGAAAGTGTTTTGTAGTTTTGTTTATATAGTTCCTTACTTTCTCTTGGCAGATAGATTCCCAAATATTTATACTATTGACAGTTATTTTAAATGGAATTTCTCTTTGTATGTCTAGCTGTTGAATTTTGTTAATGATGTATAAAAATGCTGATGACTTATGTGGATTTATTTTGTATCCTGCAACTTTGCTAAAGGTGTGGATTTCTTCTAATAGCTTTTTAGTAAAATCTCTGGGGTTCTTTAAGTATAACATCATATCATCTGCAAAGAGTGATAATTTGGTTTCTTCATTACCTACTCTAATTTCTGTAATCTCTTTTTTATCTCTTATTGCTGAAGCCAGCATTTCTAACACAATATTTAATAGTAATGGTGATAGTCAGCAACCTTGCTTCATTCCTGATTTTATTGGAAATGGTTCCAGTTTATCACCATTACATATGATGCTTACTGATGGTGATCTGAAAAGGATGCATTTACTATTTCTGCCTTTCTGCATTTGAAATTGAGGTCTTTATTTCCTAATATGTGGTCAGTTTTTGTATAGGTTCCATGAACTGCCGAGAAGAAAGTGTACTCCTTTCTGTCTCCATTTAGTTTTCTCCATAGATCTATCATACCTAACTTTTCTAGTGTTCTATTTACCTCTTTAATTTCTTTCTTTTATTTTGTGGTTTGATTTATCTAGTTTTGAGAGTGCAAGGTTGAGATCTCCCATTGTTATAGTTTTGCTGTCCATTTCTTCTGCAGCTCTCTTAACTTCTTTAGGAATGTAGATGCTGTACCACTTGGTGCATTTATGTTTAGTATTGCTATTCCTTCATTATTTGTTCTACCATTTAGCAAGATATAGTTTCCTTCCTTATTTCTTTTAATTAGACCAATTTTTGCTTTTGCTTGATCTGAGATCAGGATGGCTACCCCTGCTGTTTTGACTTCACCTGAAGCATACAAGATTCTGCTCCAGCTTTTTACCTTTACTCTGTATGTATCACCCTCCTTCAAGTATATTTCTTGTAAACAATGTATTGTAGGATTCTTACTTTTAATCCTATCTGCTATCCCCTTCTGCTTTATGGGGGAATTTACCCCATTCACATTTATGGTTAAAATGACTAATTCTGTATTTCCTGCCATCTTCTTAACTCCAGATTATGGTTTTCTTTTTCCTTTTCCCCTTACCCCTCTCCCCAGTATTAAACTTATGAGTACCACTTGCCTCAGGTGTTGTCTCTCTTTGGAATCCCTACCTCCCTGTTAGAGTCTCTCCTTTTTTTCTTAAACCTTTCCCTTTCAATTTCTGTATTCCCCTCTATATATCTTAGCCGTTCCCTTTTCACTTTTCCCCTCCCATTTTTCTGGCTGAGAGAATCCTGCTCATTATTTCTTATAGCACAACAGTATTCCATCACAATCACATGCCATAATTTATTCAGTCATCTGCTAATTGCTTGACATCCCCTCAATTTCCAATTTTTTGTCATCAGAAAAGAACCACCATAAACATTTTTGTACATATAGGTCTTTTCCTTTTATTTATTTGTTTGTTTATTTATCCCTTTTGGTATACAGACATAAGAATGGAATAGTTCCAAATTGCTCTACAGAATGATTGCATCACTTCACAACACCAATAGTACATTAATATATAATTTTTCCTACATTCTCTCCACCATTTGTCATTTTCCTTTTCTGTCCTATTTGTCAATCTACTAGATATGAGAGAGTACTCATTTTTTAAATTTATTTTTTAATTTGTATTTTTCCAATCAATAGTGATTTAAAGCATTTTCCCCCCATATGGCTATTGTTTACTTTGTTTACTTCTTTTGAAAATTGTTGATGTTTTTTGATCCTTTATTGATTGGAGAATGGTACTTTTTTATAAATTTGACTCAGATTTTATATCAGAAAGAAAAAGAAAACATCTTCCTTCAAAATTCAACAATTGTCATTGCTAACTTTATTCTCCCCACCTCCATTTATTTATTTTATTACCTCTCCTTTCACCCTCTCTCTCCTCAAAAAAGTCTTTTATTTCTGAGTGACATTTTTCTAATCTACCCTCCCTTTTATCGACCTCCCCTTGCTCCTTCTCATGATGCATTTCTTTTCTAATTTCCTGTAAAATAAGATAGATTTCTATACTTAAGAGAATGTTATTCCCTCTTTCAGGCCCTTCTGATGAGAGTAGGGTTCACTTCCTATAAACTTTCCCCTGTTTTCCTCCACTATAAAAGTTTTTTCTTGTCCCTTTTAGGTGACACAGTATACTTCCTTACCAAGCTGGTGAGTTGCTTTTCCTTATTTTCTTGCTTTACTCTCATTTCATGTCTCAGTTTTACCTCTAACTTTATTATTTGATTTTCACATTTCCTTTTTGAGTTGTTCCATGACCTGAGAGCAATTCATATTTTTCATAGAGGCTTTGACCTTGATATCTTTTGAGTGTGTGTTTCAAATTTTCTTTTCAGCATAATAACTTTCTGGGTTCAGAATTTTTTTCTGTTGCTTGCACATTTCTCCAGCCTATTCCTTTACTTTTAACTTTTTATTAAAGTAGGCCTTTGTTTCCAGGGTGGAAAATGCAATGTCTTAAGTTTCAGGGGTTTGGGGCAACTGTTTTTCTAGCTGCCTATCTACATTGTCAGTTCTTCCAAGGTGGTAGGATTTAAGGAGAAGTGTATTACTATTCTTCTGGTCTGACTGTAGTTTGTGAGTGATCACAAGCACTCTTTTCTGCCCTGGAAATATGAAGAGCTCCTTGGTGGCTGTAAGCTCTGGTGTGCTAATGTTCCTCCTCACCCTGGGATTACATGCCCAGAACTGATTCTAGTATGGGCAAAGCAGCAGAATCCTCTATCAATGTTAGCAATGAGACCCATGTAATCTCCTTCTGAGCACGTTTGAACCTTTTTACTAGCTGTGGATTAAGCATTAGAAAGCAGCTACTGTTGCTGCTGCCGCTGCTGATTCAGTGGTTCCCAAGGTCGGCTTCTTTTTTGCTGGATTTGGATGTGTGCTAGTGCAGTTTGCATTGGATTGTACTCTATTCCTACTGACCTTCTGTGGGCTGAGAGGTATGGAAACTACTAGTCTTGGCACTGTTTCATTAGCCCTGAGGCTGGTTCTTGGTTAGCTGGGGCCTGGTCTGCATTGGTGTGAGTTGAGCTGAACTGTGTTCCAATCTCACCTTGGTGCAATACACCTTTCCTTCTAACCTTCCAAGTTGTCTTGGGGTAGAAAATCATTTCACTTCATCTTTGTATGGGTTCTGCCATATTTAAAGTCATTACTTAAAGGAATTTCGAAGGGTTCAGGGAAGAGTTCAGGCAAGGCTCTACCTTTACTCTGCCATCTTACCTCCTCATAATTATCCCTTCTCTCTCTCTGTCTCTCTATCTCTCTTTATCTCTCTCTGTCTCTCTCTCTCTCCCCCCCTCCCCCTCCCCTTCTCTCTCTGTCCTCTCGTTATTAAACCTTTTTATTTTCAAAATATATGCATGGAGAATTCTTCAACATTTATCCTTGCAAAACCTTGTGTTCCAATTTTCACCCCCTCCCCAGATTGCAAGTAGTCTAATATATATATTAAGTATGCTAGGAATGAATGTTAAATCAAATATATGCATACATATTTATACAATTATCTTGCTACACAAAAAAAAATCAAACAAAAAAATGAGAAAGAAAATAAAATGTAAGCAAACAACAACAAAAAGAGTGAAAATGTTGTGTTGTGAACCACACTCAGTTCTCACAGTTCTCTCTCTGAGTGTAGAAACCTCTCTTCATCACTAGATCATTGGAACTGGTCTGAATCATCTCATTGTTTTTTTTTTTTTTTTAATTTTATTTTATTTAGAATTTTTTTTCACAGTATATATGCATGAGTAATTTTTTAAAATAATATTATCCCTTGTATTCATTTTTCCAAATTATCCCCCCCTTCCTCCATTCCCTCCCCCCGATGACAGGCAATCTCATACATTTTACATGTGTTACAATAAAACCTAGATACAATATATGTGTGTAAATACCACTTTCTTGTTGCACATTAATTATTAGCTTCCGAAGGTATAAGTAAACTGGGTAGATAGACAGTAGTGCTACCAATTTACATTCACTTCCCAGTGTTCCATCTCTGGGTGTAGTTATTTCTGTCCATCATTGATCAACTGGAAGTGAGTTGGTTCTTCTTTATGTTGAAGATATCCACTTCCATCAGAATACATCCTCATACAGCATTGAAGTGTACAGCGATCTTCTGGTTCTATTCATTTCACTCAGCATCAGTTGATGTAAGTCTCTCCAAGCCTCTCTGTATTCCTCCTGTTGGTCATTTCTTACAGAACAATAGTATTCCATAACCTTCATATACCATAATTTACTCAACCATTCTCCAATTGATGGGCATCCATTCAACTTCCAGTTTCCAGCCACAACAAAAAGAGCTGCCACAAACATTTTGGCACATACAGGTCCCTTTCCCTTCTTTAGTATTTCTTTGGGATATAAGCCCAGTAGTAGCACTGCTGGGTCAAAGGGTATGCACATTTTGATAACTTTTTGGGCATAGTTCCAAATTGCTCTCCAGAATGGCTGGATTCTTTCACAATTCCACCAACAATGTATCAGTGTCCCAGTTTTCGAATCATCTCATTGTTAAAGAGAGCCACATCCATCAGAGTTGATCATTGTATAATCTTGTTGCCACTTACAGTGTTCTCCTGGTTCTACTCATTTCACTCAGCATCAGTTCATGTAAGTCTCTCCAGGACTCTTGGAAACCACTCAACTGATTGTTTCTTATAGAACAATAATATTCCATAACATTCATAAACCATATTTTATTCAGCCATTCCCCAACTGATGCGCATCCACTCAGTTTCCAGTTTCTTGCCATTACAAAAAGGACTGCCCCAAACATTTTTGCACAAGTAGGTCCCTTTCCCTCCTTTAAGATCTCTTTATATCTCTATTATTTTTAAGGATAACATTATTCTCTCATTTTCCTGGGCTCTTCAATTTGGTGTCATCCTCAAGTTCTCACTCTCATCTCACATTTCATGTTAGTATTACTGTCATTTTCATTCTATCTTAGCAGAATCTCTCCATCTTTATTCTTCTGCTACTACTACCAAAACCATTCTATTAATCTACATCACATTATTATGCTTTGTACTATTAAAATGATCTCCCCAACTGCTGGCTGGTCTCCTTGCCTTAAGTTTCTCCTTATTCCAGATATCTGTTTAGCTATTAACGTTATTTTCTTCAAGAGCAGGTCTGATGTCATTACAACCCTATTCAATAAACTTTAGTGGCTTCTTAATATCTCCAGGATCAAATAGGAAATCCTCTGCTTGGTTTTTACTGCTGGTCACAGATTGGACCTGTGGACTTTTACACTATTTTTGTATATTACTCCTTTATATACTCTGCTATTTCACAATTTAGTGACACTGATTTAAGAGTCCATCAGTACTTGAACTGGGTGTTGATAACATTTTCTTTCATGAATCTTTTGAACCTTTATTAGATCATTGTGTTTCTGAGAAGAGCTGAGTCATTCATAATTGATCATCATATTCTAGATGACTGACATGTTATTGTTATTTTTAAAATTTCACAAAAATCATTCAAATTGATGGATATCCCCTCAATTTCCAATATATTGCCATTACAAAAAGGGATGTTGTTAATATTTTTGTGCATGTAGGTCCTTTTTTTTTTTTTTTTTTTTTTTTTTTTTTTTTTTTTTTTTAGTACTGTTATTGCTAGATTAAAAGGGAATATACAGTTTGGTTGCCCTTTGGGTACAGTTCCAAATTGCTAGCCAGAATGGATCAATTTATAACTCCTTCAACAGTATATTATTGTCCCAATTTTCCCACATCTTCCACATTTATCATTTTCCTTTTTCTTTTTTTTTTCTTTTTTTTTTTTTTGGTCACAGTAGCCATTCTTGATAGGTGTGAGGTAGTACCTCAAAATTGTTTCTATTTACATTTCTGTAATCAAAAGCAATAATAGAGCAGTTCTTCATATGCCCCTATATAGCCTTGATTTTTTTAATCTGAAAACTGCCTGTTCATATCTTTTGACCTTATATTAATCGGGGAATGGCTTGTATTTTTATAAATTTTACTCAGTTCTCTATATATTTAAAAAATGAGTCCTTTATAATAAGAGACACTTGATGTAAAGATTTTCACAGGTTTTTTGCTTCTTTTTTAATCCTGGCTACACTGGTTTTGTTTGTGCAAAAGCTTTTTAATTTCAAATTTCTTTGATGTGTACCTCAGTGATTGGTTTTTTATATATCTTCTTATAAACTTCCATGGAGTATCGATTAGTTGAAAGTCGTTATGGCCTTCTTTTAATGTTTCTGAGATAGTAAATATTCTCTAAATATCCTATTTTATTATATTTTGCCATGACTGGATTACCTGCTTTGCCTGTAATATTTATCCTAGTTTATAATGCATTTTATGCTACATTTTTTATATAGCCCATAACTAGTAATGTACTTCAACCTTTTTCTTACATCAAAAATCTTTCCATAAATCTTTTATATTCTTTATAATTTCAGTTTTGTTGAAATTATTGTGTTTTGTGATTCATGCTGCATGATTTCCTTTGGCAAATACTTGTGTCAAAATTGTTGTTATTGTTGGAAGATTTTACCTCTTTAAAATTTGTTATAAAAAATGTTTTAAAATATACTTTAGAGGGGCAGCTAGGTGGTGCAGTGGATAGAGCACCAGTTCTGAAGTCAGGAGGAACTGAGTTCAAATGTGACATTAGACATTTAACACTTCCTAGCTGGGTGATCCTGGGCAAGTCAATTAACCCTTAATCCCAATTACCTCACAGGGTTGGGGGAGAAATCCATCCTTTAGCAAAGTCATTTTACAGGAATGATCTGAGGAATTTTTAACTTAGATAAAAGAATGGCCTTAGGAGAAGGGGAGAAAAGAAAGCAATAGAACTTTAAATCAAGTAATTATAGAGGCTCATCTAGAAAAGAGAGTGAATATAGCTAAGTAAAATTTCTCATTAGAACCCTCAGTAAAATTCTTTTTAACTAATTTAGGTGTTCTCCAAGGTAATCTTCAAAAGGATAGCCTTATGAGGTTTAGAGGTTTGATGGCAGTTGTCAACCTGGTGTTACTGACCTTTAAAAATGGACATATAGCACCTCGGTTATTTTAATATAATTTAATGGGGGAACTCTTCACTCATGTATTAAGTACAGCACATCTGTTAAATTATAGTATGTTGACTAATCTTCTTGCAAAAATGTTATGCATTGTCAAATTGTAAGAATGTATTATTAGGGGGGCAGCTAGGTGGCGCAGTGGATAGAGCACCAGCTCTGAATTCAGGAAGACCTGAGTTCAAATTTGATCTCAGACACTTAACACTGTGTGAACCTGGGCTAGTCATTTAACCCTAATTGCCTCAGCAGAAAAAAAAGAAAGAAAGAAAGAAAGAAAAAATTTATTAAGGAAATGTAGAATCTATTGTTGAAAAAGAGCTTTACATTTTAAAAATCTTTCATTGGCTCTATTAATAATAGTGAAAATAGGGGATATAATTAAAACATTTTGAGAGAATGAGGTTTCTTCATTTGAGAATATGTGTGTGTGTATATGTATGTATTTGAAAATAATTATGAACAATAGAATAATACTTCTCAATATTTTTATTCTAAGACACATTTGTACATAATCTAGATAACTGACATGTTATTATTATTTTTTAAATTTCACAAAAATTTACATTTTTAGAGTAGCACATAATTATATCATAAACTGGAAATATGATCTTAATTGATATTGTAATTAATTTTTATAATTGCACCTCATTAAAATACTTCTTTTTAAAAATAATTCTACATTGGGGAAATGTTATTGGTTGAAAATATTTCATTTCTAGTTCTGTAACTATGTACACTTTCTCACATACTTGAAAACTAGGGAGAATGGAAATGTCAAAATAAAGACATTGTAGGTTAATTGAAAGGGCTAAGCAATTTATCAAATGCAATTTATCATGATCTTTTTCTACTAACTCAATTTTGTTCTTTGATTTTTGTGTATTTTGATTACTTTTCTAATATTATATGTAAATCAGCTAGATAGATCTCTTGTCACACATAATACAATCAATACTTTTTTCATTCAGTTTGATTTTCTGTTGTCAATGGTTATAATAATTCTTCCTTAGTTTTTGCAAACTTTACTGTGGAAACTTTATACTGTTGCAGGATTATATGCAATTAGAATGAAACATTTGGAGAAAATAGTATAGAAAATTTTTACTTGAATATTGGAAAGCACATATTCTGTGAGAACAAAAACCACCTTTGAAAAACATATCTATTTATGTAGTAACTTTCAATTTGATACTTAGCGGGTTGTTTTAAAAATCACATATTGATAGATCAGAGTTTTTTGTGATTTTGATGTTGATATATGAGATGGTGGAAGTTTTTTCTACCAAGTTTAAATGCTTTCTTAAAATTATCATGCTTATTATAAAGTACTTGTGCTAGATTGTCATTCATTTTAAAAACATTTATTGAGTGCATACTATGTATACTGTATCTTCAATAAAGTTCTTCTTCAAATCTTTTTAATGACTTTGAAGTGATAACTAAATTCTCAAAGGTTATGCCAAGAGAGATTAGCTCTGGGAGATTCTGCCACTCTGTTAAGGCTTTAGGTCCCATCTAGTACAACTAGTAAAATATAGCAGTACTCTAGATGCTGTCTAAACAAGACTGAATACAGCAGCACTTTTACTGTCTTTCTTTTGGATTTTATGCGTTTCATACTCACACCAAGCTTCTGTGAACAAGTTTTCTGTGAACAGTCTTGACTGTGTTACCTTTATTGCATTTGTGAAGTTTAGTTGTATCTAGAACAGGAAAAGTTTATAATTACATTAATCTTACCACAGTGCCCACAGTTTTTAATCTAGTAAGATTTTCTTGCAGATGTTAACTAACTTTTTAAGACACAGGTGGTAACTTGATTTATTAAAAGAGAAAGGCCTATGTATGTGGGAATTAAATTCCTTATGCCAAGATGCCCAGCCTACAGACATTTCTGGGATATTTCTGAAGTACCAGAAAAAAAGGGGAGCTCTCTTGAAGAAGAGGGCAATCTCTCCCAAAATGGAGTGGTACGAAAGAGGCAAAGAGCAGTAAGTTAGGAGAGTGAGAGGGAATAGGAAGACTTCTCAATATTGGATTTTGGAGTGGGGATGTTCTTCTTATCTGAAACGGACCAAGTCGTACAAACAATTTATCAGTTTGGGCAGACTGGCCGGAGTCAGGCTTATAGCTGACTGGGCTTCAAAGGCATTGAAAGTTTAATAGAGTTCAGTTGCAAAGGATCACTTAAACTTTAGAGGACTTCATCTCTAGAAAATAGAGCAACTCAAGAAACAAGCTCAGAAACAGTTAAACAAAATATTATTGAGAAGCTATAGATAATAAAGAAAAGATTTAGACAATTATAAAGCATTTGTTAAATTAAAGAATGGGCTAATAAAAACCAGTTCCTCCTGGATATTAGGAAATCTATGTAGCACAATATATCAAATCTAGGAACTAAATGAATCTTTCCCATGTGCAATACTACAATTTCTGTAGACTGAAAACAGTGAGTGAAATCTTCTGAAGTTCTTGACAAATGAAAAGTAAATGGGTTAATAATCAAGTGAGCTATTCATCTGGAAAGGCAAGAATTTAGGAATTTGTTGTGTTGCTGAGACCTTAGGTCTCCACTTGTTTTTTTGACTCTTAATGACTGCAGTTAACCTGTATATGAACTTTGCATACGAATGTTGAACTTTATTTTGTCTGCAAACTTGCTGCACTGAAGAAATCTAGCTTAAAATACAGTAGTCACCTTTTAAGAGTGAATCGTTAGTTTTGGCCTTTATTTAGTAAAGCTTACTAATACAGATTATATGTATGTGGGGTTTTTATTCCATAAGATGGTAGTAAAAGTGCAAGTTATATTTATAAATGGTAACTTATTAGTTAATCAAACAAGCATTTATTAAATTCTGGCCATGTCCTAGGCATTGTGCCAAGTGCTAGGGATTAAAGACAAAGAGAAAACACTCACTTCCATTAATGAGCTTTTGCTATTATGGTGGAGATGACATGGAGACATAGGGTTATATTCAGGAAACATATAAACAGGGTACAAAGGTAACCTGAGAAAAGAAGGTGCTTAAAATGTGGGGAGTTGGTGAGGCAGGATGGTGGAACAAGCCTTCTAGAGAAGGCTGTGCTTGAGTCCAGGCTTGAAGGAAACCAGGAGTTTGAACAAGTCGATATATAAGAAGTTTAAATGCAGAAAGGCAGTAGATTCTGAGGAGCTTTAAATGTATTTCATTTTGTAGTTATTAGGGAGCTATTGAGTTTCATTGAGTGGTAAAGGGAAGGAATTATGACATGGCCCCCATACCTCTGCTTTAGGAAAAGTCTCTCTATGGTAGTAAGGTGGAGGCTTGTTTGAATAGTTAACATTTATGTAATGCTTTGGGGTTTGCAAAGCACTTTACATGTAGAAAGTGATTCAGAAGTTTAAGTGTTATTTTAAAGCTTAGCTTTATCTTAATTAAGTTTCACATTAATTTTATAATATAGTGCCATTATTCCCATTTTACAAATAAGGAAACTGAAGCAAAAAGAATTAAATAATTTGTCCAAGGTCACAGGATGATAGTAAATATCCAAGATAGGATATGAACTCAGGTCTTTCTGACTCCCAAGTCCAATACTGCATCTACCATAATGTCTGGCTGCCTCCCAGGGAGGGTGGAAAGAGACTTGAGATAGACTGACCTTTTAGGAGGCTCTGGAAAGAGTCTGAGCAAAATACCCTGAATTGGGAGAGTATCTTTTGTGTATGTGGAGAGTTGGGAGTAATGTGTATAAGAGATATGGAGGTAGAAATAAGTGTTTCATTTTGTTTACGTCTGCTATTTCCATTTGAAATAATGATATTATAAGAAAGCATAGTGAGAAATTTTAGTGAGATTTTTATATTATAATCCTTGTGTTGCATTGAATAGACCATTGTTTCTGGAGACAAAGGTTCTTCTTCATTTGTATTAAACTTTTCATGACTCCATTTGGGGTTTTCTTGGCTGAGTGGTTTTCCAGTTCTCCAGCTAATTTTATAGATGAGAAAACTGAGGCAAACAGGATGAAATGACTTGCCCACGGTCACACAGGTAATCTGAGGCCAGATTGTAACTTGGTTTTCCTGACTCCAGGTCTAGCACTCTATCCAGTATTCCACCTGGTTGTCTGGGGGCAAAGGACCTGATCTCAGATCTTCCCTCTCTGTATAACTTAGGCCAGTTCACTTCATTTCCCTTCATCTCTTTGTTCAATTCTAAAAAGAAAAGACTGGACTAGATGACCTCTGACATCCCTTCCATTAGATTTAAAGATTTATGATCTCAAGATCTCAAGAATTTTTCTTAGATCACATCTTTGAAAGCATAATGGAGTCCATGCAAAAAGATTTTGTGTATGTGTTATATACATATGCATATACACACATGTATACAACACATATTGCTTATAATGTTCACATTTATACACATATAATGTATGTGTATTCATTATTTAAATATAATTGTATATTTGTATGTCTATATTATAAGAATATAATATACAGTTTTGTTTTATATTCAGCTTCAGAAATTGATTTGTACATTTAATGATATTCAGGAAGAACCAATTAAATTTCTCGAGAATAATAAAAATGGCTAGAAAGGGAAAAAAAGGTAGTTTTATGGGAGATTTTTTCCTTCCTTTTGTGAGTACTTAAATCCTATTTGGACATACCTCATTCTAGGTAAGGAAAATAGCTTTTTCTGTGAGTTTAATTAAAGGGAAAAGAAAGATGTAGGATAAATAATCTCTGGGATAGTAGGGTCAAGTGACTGTACTTTAAGGATGGATGACACATGGGCATAAAATTCATAAATAAAGAAACTTTTTGCCTTTTTATTTACATATCACATATATAGCACACGAATTGTCCAAAGTTACAGGATGGTAGACTCCAAATTTTTTTTAAACTGGTCAGACAATAAATTTGTTTAAATGTAAATATTGTTGTAATAAATTTATTACTGATAATTATCATGCCCTGTGAATTTAGATAACATAAAAAAAGTGGGGAGTAGTAAAGGTAGTGGAAGCAAAGATTTATTTCTATTTTGATTGCAATATGTTAATTGATAGTGACACAAATCCATGATGAAGTAGGGGAAAAAATCAAACATAGGAAATTCAATTAGTAGTACATGATGATGACAAAATAATATAGTGTTGAAAGTAAGATTTGCAAATAAAATTGACTTCTGACCTGGAAATAAATTTTCATAATAATCTGTGAAATCAGTGTTAAACTGATATTCTTAATTCTCATTTTCAATTTTTCATTTTTATCACTTTCTATATAAGTTTCATTATCATATTTGTTTTTGTCATCTTCTGTTTTGAAAATACCTGTAATTCAGTTTTGTATTGAAGAATGAGAAACAATAGTCTTAAGAGTGGTACTTTCCCCCAGGCATTAAAATTCAGAAGATTAATACTTCCTTTGGCAGAAGATACTCCTGAACAGTTTGATTACTTATAAGGTGTAATAAGAAGAAATCATCAAGGTCATTATCCTGTTTCCCACTCCACTTTTCTAATGTACGGTTCTTATTGTTTACTCCTACCTTCTGCTCTGAAATATTCTCAAGACTTTTTTTTTTTTATGTTTCCATTCTAGCATCATATTGCAAAAAAAAAAAAAAAAATTCTTGTTTACAAATGTATCTTAGAGCAAAATTTTTTTTGAATCTTAGTAATAACTCACATTTATATGTGTTAAGATTTGCAAAGTTTTTTTTTCTATTTAATCTAATTTGATCTTCACAGCAGTCATGTGAGGAAGGTGCTATTTATTATTTTGATATTTCATATAAAGAAACCGAGTGCCATGGTACTAATATATGATTAACTCAAAAATCTAAACTTTTGGAAGAAAAATAATCATTATTTGACAAAAACTTCTAGAAACCTGGAAAATAGTATGGCAGAAACTAGATGTAGACCTACATCTTATACATGTACCAAGAGAAAGTCAAAATGAGTACATGAATTGCTGGAACTGTGAACTGATCCACCCATTCTGGAGAGCAATTTGGAATTATATCTAAAGGGCTATAAAACTGTACCCTTTGATCCAGTAATATCTCTATTTGTCTATGCCAACAACATCCAAAAAAAGGAAAAGGATCTATTTGTACATAAATATTTCTATTATGTATCTTTTATGGTGATTGAGAATTGGAAATTGAAGTGATGCCTGTCACTGATTGGGACTGTGGTAGATGATTGTGATGGGATATTATATATATATAAGAAAGGGTAAGCATGAAGATTTCAGAAAACCTAGAAAGATTCACATGAACTGAAGCAAAGTAAAGTGAATAGAAGCAGGAGAACATTGTACATAGCAGCTGAAATATTGCATTAATTAAATATTAATTGTTAAGGACAGCTATTCTCATCAAAACAATGACCCAAGACAATCTCAAAGGACTAATGATGAAGCATACTATCTGCTTCCAGAGAAAACTGAGATTGGTTGGATTATAGACTAAAGTATGATATTTTTCTCTCTCTTTTTTTTCTTTTATTCAACTATACTTGTGCATAATAACTAATATGGAAATTTTTTTTTACATGATTGCACATATATAAGCTATATTTGATTGCTTACTTTCTCTGGGAGGGGAAAAGAAAAGAGATGGAAGGAGGGATAGAACTTGGAACTCAAAACTTTAGAAAAATGTTTAAAATTGTTTTAATACGTAATTGGTGGAAAAAGAAAATATGTAAAGCAAGAAGGAAAAAAAAAAAAGAAATTGAGGTCACTAAGAAAGTTCAAGTGATTTCTCCATGGTTTCACTTGTAGTGTCTTAGGCTGAGATTCAGCAAGTTTAAATTATAATAATGATTTTTACTTACAAGTAAATCAGATAAATATTTGAGAATTTTGGTCCCATTTAATTTATCAGTGTTTATGTGGAACTAAGATGAAAAAATGGTTATGATTGTAAAATCAGTTTTACTTCTATTCCTAGCAAATTCTAGGCATCTTTTTACAAGATTCCTTCATCCTAGCCCCTAACATTAAAGCCATTGTAGTAGTATAGGAGCATTTCCAGAATAGTTTCAAAAAGTTCAATAACACATATTTTCAGAAGACAGTTCAGTCAGCTAGACTTGACATTTCAACCCCCAGTTCAAAGTGAGTAAGTTCAAAGGAGTCTGGAGTAGAGGGAAGAAGAACTGAGGACATGGGACTCAAACTGAGAAATCTGTCCGCCCAACTGCCCTGGACTTATGTCAAACCTGTATTATGAATTTTATATTTGCAGCAACTACTTGTTCTACTGAATCTTGTTCCCTCTTTCTCCTCTTCCCTTCAAGTTCATTCCTTTTAACTTTCTCTTAAAATTATACTTTCTGCTGCTCATTCTTGTGATATCATGAGATTGAGGAAAATAATTGCTGCATATCTTTGATTTAATCTCTCCCCTACCTCATACTTGAAGGCCCCAATAGAATCAAAGCTTATTTTGTGCTGCAGAGGAACACAAAAAGTCTGCCTGTGGTACAAAGATGGTGAAGGTTGGCAGTGCTGTGGAGGGTAATATCTAGAAGGAAGCCTTTTGGCAGTTTGACTTGGCCTGCACAAGCTTTCCTATAGTGTACTTTGTGATTTTTCCCCAGGGAGAATTTGTAATTGGGATATTGGGATATAAGTCTACTCTTAACTTTCAATATTGTTTGTCTTATTTGAGCTCTAATATGACTTATGTTTTTTGTCATGATGAATTTTTTCTTCTTTCTTTAATTTCAAACCTTGAAGTATTGAATTTTTGTAGGCTCACAGAATTCAAGCCTTCATTCAAATTAACAGCCTAATTAAAAGTAACTTTGATTCCTTTTCATGAGCATTATTTTAAAAATAATTCTTATTCATAAAATAAATGTCTATTGCCATGTAATTTTTCTTAATGGAAAATTATTCTATTAATTTTAAATGGAGATAGAAATTATCTTCAAAGCTAATAGCAAAAAAATAGAATTCATATTCAGGCAATTTTACTTTTATCTCATGACTTCACCATTAATAAAAGCTTATTTAATTTCATCCTGAATTTTATTTATAAATTAATATACATATAATTTAAGAAATATGTATGCTTTAAATTCTTGACCTTTTATTCCAAAAGCTGCTATTGTTGTTTAATTTTATTTCATTCCTGAAAATTTTGTCTTTCTTTAAATTTTAAGTAAAATAAACTCTTTTAGAATATTTTTAAACTACACTGGAACAATAAATTTTAGTTCCAGTCTGCACTAAAAATTTCTTTGTTCATTTAATGAAGCTTTTGCATGTTTAAATCTTGCTATTTATTTTGTTACTGATACTGTTTATTTAAATATTTCATTACTCTCAGGACTTTCCCTTATGTTCAGAAGAAAATTAATACAGAATTGTTCCCTAGATAAGTTTGGATTCCTGTTTTTGTTTTTAATTTTATTTTTTGCTGAAGCAGTTGGGGTTAAGTGACTTGCCCAGGGTCACACAGCTAGGAAGTGTTAAGTGTCTGAGACCAGATTTGAACTCTGGTCCTCCTGAATTCAGGGCTGGTGCTCTATCCACTGCACCAACTAACGGCTCCTTTTATCTTTTTTAAAATAATTGGGAGATAGGGAGACAAGAGAAAAAGACACACAGAGAGAGATACAGAGAGTGATAAAGTGAGAGACAGAGAGACGGAGAGAGAGCCAGAAAGAGAACAAACCTACACCTTAAGATGGGCTCATAGTTAAGTCAAGTCTAGGGCTATTGATTCAGAGGTTTCCTTTTGTCTGTTAGCTCATTAATTTCTGTCAAACACAAATATAAGCTGATTTCAGTATATTTTGATTATGTAGAGATGAAATCTGTTATCACAGTTTGGACAGGAAATAAGATTTTTAAAGAGAATAGAAGGCTCCTGAGGGTAGACAGTATGATGAGGGGAATGAAATGAACACATATCCTTTTTCTGCGGCAGATTTTGTTAAGGGACAGGTCAATTCTCTGAAAGCCTCTATAACTGTGGATCATAACATCTGAAGGAGTTGCAGGGCAACATTTGCTGACATATGGGTTGTGGACTGAGAATGAAATAAATTGGAGGAAGAGGAGAGGACAGCCAACGCAACAGCCTCTCAGTCTCCTTGTATCATCCTCTCACAAGAGGAGATCCATTCTGGGTTGCATCTCCAGCAGCCACTCTTAGGTGGCTCCCGTGTATTCCAAAAGCTCTCCTATAAATTTCAACAGATTCTGTCCAGGCACTTCACTCCCTAAACCAGTCAGTGATCAGGAACTATTCAAGGGCCTGATTCCACTACTTATTAGATATGAATTTTTGAATATGAACACTTAATTGAACTAGCTTCTTTAGAACTCAGTACTTCCAAATACAAGTAATCTACCAGTCTTAGCCTCCTTGCCTTAAGTTGAGACTTGAAGGAAGCTGGGGAAAGTTGCATGTGGAGATGAAAGGGTATAACATTCCAGTCAAGAGATAGAGGGTTTTGTTTCCTCTATCTCCTATTGCATAACTGTCATAATATGTCAGCATAAACTGGATCATAGAGTACATGGAGGGTAAGCAGTAAGAAGTGAAAGAAGAGGTAGGAAGAGGCTTCATTATAAAGAGTTTTTAGTTTCAGAGTATGTTATATTTGATCCTTGAGCTAATAGAAAGATCCTGTAGGTTGTTGAACAAATGGGTGACATGGTTAAACTTTTACTTTAAAGGAATCATCTTGGCAGCTGAATGGAGGATGGGTTAGATTGGGGAGAGACTTGAGATAGGGAGATAGCTTAGAAAGCTTACAATAGTCCAGGTGACAGGTGATGAGAGCCTGACCTAGGTTTGTGGCTATATGGATAGAGAAAAGGGGACTTTCCATAGAAATAATTTAAAGATCTGCTACTTGGCTATGGTTTGGATACATGAAGTGAGTGAAAATTTGAAGATGACACAGAAGTTGTCATTCATATTCAGTTTCTATATTCATATAGACAGTGCATTAACTCTGAGTCACTTCTACTGGAAGTAAGGTTCATAAAGTGATTGTTTTTTTCTTTTTTCTCAATAGTATTTTATTTTTCCAAATACATGTAAAGATAGTTTTCAGTGTTCGTTTTTGTAAGACTTTGTGTGTTCCAATTTTTTCTCACTTCCTCTTTTATTTTTCCCTTCCCCAAAATAGCAAGCAATTTGATATAGGTTAAATATGTGTAGTCCTTTTAAATGTATTTCCATGTTTGTCATGTTGTGCAAGAAAATTATCAGACCAAAAAGGAAAAAAACCATGACACAGAAAAACAATAAATAAAAGGTGAAAATACTATATTTTGATTCACATTTAGTATCTTTAATTCTCTCTCTGGATGCAGATGACTCTATCTCAAATCTATTGAAATTGTCTTGAATCACACATTATTGAGTTGAGCCAAGTCCACAGTTAATCATCACATAATCTTGTTGTTACTGTGAACAGTGTTCTCTTGATTCTGCTCACATCAGTCAGCATGTAAATGCATGTAAATCTTTTCAAGCTCTTCTGGAATCAACCTATTAATCATTTCTTTCATTACATTTATATATCATAACTTTTTTAGGCATTCCCCAAGTGATGGGTATCTACTCAATTTCTAGTTCTTTGCCACCACACACAAAAAAAAACTGCTTTGAACATTTTTGCACAAGTGATTCCTATTCCCTCTATTATGATCTCTTTGGGATACAGAGCCAGTAGTGATGTTGCTAAATCAAAGGGTTTTATAGCCCCTTTGGGCATAGTTCCAAATTGTTCTCTATAATGATTAGATCATTTCGCAACTCCACCAAAAATGCATTAGTATCCCAGTTTTCCCATATCTCCTCCAACATATCTTTTCTTGTCATCTTAGCCAATTTATTACCTTAATGTTATTTTAATTTGCATTTCTCTAATCAATAGTTATTTAGAGCATTTTTTCATATGACTAGAAATAGCCTTAATTTTTTCATTGGAAAATTGTCTGTTCTTGTCTTTTGACCATTTATCACTTGAGGAATGACTTATATTATAAATTTGAGTCAGTTCTCTATATATCTGAGAAATGAGGTCTTTATCAGAAACACTGGCTATAAAAATTGTTTCCTGGCTTTTTTCCATTTTAATCTTGACTACATTGGTTTTGTTTGTGCAGAACTTTTTAAATTTAATGTAATCAAAATTATCCACTTTGTATTTCATAATGTAATCTAGTTCTTCTTTGGCCATAAATTTCTTTCTTTTCCACATATCTGAGAGGTAGACTATCTCTTGTTTTTCTAATTTGTGTATAGTATTACCCAGTAACTGTGCTTTCACAAATCAGTTTTTTCACCTAATTTGTAAATGACTTGAAAGGATTAATATCGGTGGTTCTTTTAATGACTCAAGTGGCTTGAACAGATGTTTAGTGCTTACTGGTTTTTGTGCTTAAAAAGTAATACCTTTAGATGAATTCATCATCAAATAAAGAAATTTTGTATCAGAATTTTTTCATCCTAAAAATATTGACTTTTTAGAATCTTCTCTCAAAATGTTACCTTTCTAAATGCTATCGGTCAACAAATATTCCTATTCTATAAAATTTATGTATTTCCTTAATTTTTAGGCTGTTTTCTGATTTTTTTTTCCTGCCACACAAACCATGTGTGGTCAGAACTTTAATGGTTTTTAAAAACATATTGTAAGAAGCACATTTCTCGTTTTTGCGCTGTTCTGTACGTGGGTGGTCACTCAATTGCTGGATACTGTAGCTATGAGACTTTGCTTGCTCATTTATATGTGGCTTTATTGTTTAAATATTTTCCTGTAGTTAATTGCTTTCATTCTATTAACATTATATTAAAATCAGTTTTTATAAGCTCAGAAGTATTTGGGTATTAGTAAGATGACATTTATATTTTACTATGTGGGAACCATTATTTAAATAATGAACTATGTAAATTCAGATAGATTTTAGGATTTTCTTAGTAATTTTAATACTATTCAAAATGAAATAATATTTCTGTCAATTAATTAATTAATTACTATTTGTTAGTAAAATAAAAATTTTATTCAAAATAAAATTTAAAAAGGTTTTAAAAGGCCCATCTCTAAGTTTTATTAAGTACTTTATAATGAAAATATTTCAACTAAGAATCAGTATGTATATGTTTGTGAGTGTGTATAAAACTTTGATTTCATAGCAATAAGCAGTGAGATCTTGGATTTATTAATTAATTAATTAATGGTTAATAATTTTGTTCATTATTTAGCCTAAAAATAGTATTTATTATATCAGCATATATTTCCTTTGACTTTTATTAACATAAACTAATTTTTAAATTAAATTCCATTTTTTTTTCAAATATAAAACATTTTTTTATTTCCCTGGGGGAATTGTAAAAAGTAACCATCATCACATAGAACATGCCATTCAAAACATGTGTATTTCAGTCATCATTTCTGTTAAGATATAGATAGCATTCTTTTTCATTCTTTTTCTAGATTAATGATTATTGTATTGATTAGAGCTTTTCAGTCTTTTGGAGTTATTCCACATTTACACTAGTGATATTATAGTATAACATTATCTGTGCATCCTTTAGGAGAAATCTTTTTCTGTTTTCTCCAAAACCAATTCTTTTTATTTATTTTTTACTATAAATAAATGCAATTTTATTCATCATTGCAGACAGTTATAATATCCATGGTTCATCCAAGCTGGTAAGCCATCACTCAAAAACATAAACACTACATAACATTATCCTGATATCTGTCTGTAAAATTGTCTGCCATTTTAGTAAGATCATCTATTGATTTTTTTTTATTTAGCTTTTTAAAAAGTTTTATTTAATAGTACATTATTTTTCCAATTACATGTAAAGTTGTTTTTTAACATTCATTTTGTAAGATTTTGAGCTCCAAATTATTTTCCCCTTTTTTCCTTCTCTCTCCCTTTCCCCCAATCTCTCCCCTCCCCAAGACTGCAAGAAATCTGATATAGGTTAAATATGTACAGTCCTTTTAAGCATATTTCCATATTTGTCATGTGGTACAAGAAAATAAGAACAAAAAGGGAAAAAAAATCACAACAATAAAAAAACACACAAACCAAAAAGATAAAAATACTATGCTTCCATCCATACTCAATCTCCATAGTTATCTCTCTGGATGTGAATGGCATTTTCCAACCCAACTCTGCTGGAATGCCATGAAACACCACATTGTTGAGAAGAGCCAAGCCCATCATAGTTTATCCCAAGTCCATCACAGTTTATCATCACCAATCTTGTTACTTTGTACAATGTTCTCCTGGCTCTACTCACTTCACTGAACATTATTTCATGTAAGTCATCCAAGGTTTTTCTGAAATCAGTCAGCTCATCATCATTTCTTTAGTAATATTCCATTACCATCATAAAGCATAACTTAACATCTATTCCCCAGCTCATAGGCTATGAATGATAGTTTCTATTCAAAATTTTTTGAAATTGTTTTGGACCACTGTATTGCTGAGAATCTTGCTGTTACTGTGAACAGTGTTCTCCTTAGCATTTCTTCATGTAAGTCTTTCCAGACATTTCTGAAATGCTCATAATTTCTTATAGAACAATAATATTCCATTACTTTCATATACCACAACTTATTCAGCCTTTTCCCGCATTGATGGGCATGTACTTAATTTCCAAATCTTTCCCCAACAAAATATTTTTACATGTGTGAGTCCTTTTTCCTCTTTTATGATTGCCTCGGAATACAGTGCCAGTAATGGTATACGGCTGCATTAAAGGCTGTGCATAGTTTGATAGCCCTTTGGTTCCAAATTGCTTTTCAAAATGGTTGGATCACTTCACAAGTTCTACCAACAATACATTAATTAGTGTCTCCATTTTCCAACATTTATCCCATCCAACTTTATCATTATTCTTTTCCTGTTATCTTAGCCAATCTGATAGATAGGAGATGATACCTCAGAGTTATTTCTCCAACCAATAGTGATCTAGAGCATTTTTTTTTTAAGAGCATTTTTTTCAAATGAGTATAGATGCCTGGTCATATCATTCGACCATTCATCAATTGGGGAATGACTTGTATTGTTATTAATTTGAGTTACTTCTCTATATATTTTAGAAATGAGGCCTTTATCAGATAAACTGGATAAAAAAATGTTTCCCAGCTTTCTGTTGTTCTTCTAATCTTGGCCTCGTTGGTTTTTTAATTTTTTAATTTAATGTAATCAAAATTGCCTTTTATATTTAATAATGTTCTCTATTTCTTCTTTGGACATAAATTCCTCCCTTCACCAGAGATTTGCTCTCCTAATTTGCTTAAGATATCACTCTTTATATTTAAATCATCTACCCATTTCAGCTTGATCCTTGGTAGATGGTTCTTTCTTCATTTCTTACAGCATAATAGTATCCTATTATGTTATATTTTATTCATTTATATATTTTATTCATTATGTTCTAATTTTTTCAGTCATTCCCCAATTGATGTACCCTCCCTTTATTTTCCAGTTTTTTCTACTATGCAAAATTATAATACAAATACTTTTGTATTTAGGGTATATTTTCCTCTTTTTTAAAAGAAAATCTCTTTATATTATAGACTAAAAAGTGATAGAATTTAGTAATTTTGTTTAAAGTTCCAAATTGCTTTTCATAATGTATATACCAATTCACACAACACCCCAAATTGCATCAATATGCTTCTTTTCCTACAATCTCTCCAACAGTTGCTTATTTTCTTTTTCATTAGTTGTTTTGATTTGATTAGTGTAAGGTAGAACCTGAAAATTGCTTAATTTTTATTTTTCTATTCATGATTTGGGGTATATTTCATGTAACTATAAAAGTTTTAGATTTCTCTCTGTGAGAATTGTCTGTTCATATAATTTGATGTAACTTAAAGTGTTAACATTTCTATGTAAGCAGTATTGTTAAGCTAACACAGGTTGATTATACTTGTCCAAGGTTAAGCTATTTTGCATTTTAACATAGAGGATAAGTTCAGTTTTAAAGATAAGATGTATAGTACCTAAATAGACATCAGTAGCAATTTTTAAATGTTTGGATGAAGTTGTCCAAAATGAAAGCAATAATGTTAAATAACTATAAGAAATTTTTACTTTTCCTATTGAGATAATAAGATTTAGAGTTCTAGTTCAGCGCCTTCATTTTATACGATTAAAGAACTGAAGTCCAAAAAATATTAAGTGGCTTGTTAAAGATGTTAAGAGTAGTAACTGTAATATTTGAATCTGGAAATTATCTTCTCTGCCAGGCTTAAGTGTAATGTAAAAATGAATGTCTTTTTGGGAGCACTTCCTTGAATTCTATTTATCAATCAGTATTTTAATTGTTTAAGATCAGAGTTCAAACATATAATGAAGCCTAATTTATATACAATTTGGCATAGCAAAAAGTTGCCATAATCATTTGTGATGAATGATATTTTTAGGTGATCCCAAATTAAAATTTAATCTTAATTTATAGTAATCTGAACATTTAACTCTTGTAGACCTGGGGAAAAATTTATGTTCATTGCTTTACTTCTCCAGTCAGCTTATACATAATTAATGAATTAATCAAAACTACTGTTCTAAGTTATTATGGAGAATAGTATACTATCTTTTCTGTCAAAGAGTTTCTAATTTGGCTGAGAAAATAAGAAATGTATCCATGAAAAGTATCTAACTTGAGGTCATATACCTTAAAAGCCAAATATATAATTTGGCACAAAAATTGCTGGAAAAATGATATACCTCTGGTTTGATGATGATGTTGAGCAAGAATACATGAGGAATAGTATTTTTTTTTCCATTTCGGGAAAAATACATATGTGGGACTTTATTTATATCCATTTAGATAAAGATTCTGAATCTTACATGTGACTTACTAGGGAATTGCTTAAGTTCCATAGAATTTAAGTGATTTACCCAGAGTTAGTCATATAGCTAGCCTTATGATAACAAAAGTAGAAACATCAGCTTTTCAAAGGAGCTTCAAATATATCTTTTTGTCAGTAGAGCAATCATCTCTAAAGTTACACAGCAATATCTTGCCAGCTTCACCTGAAAGATCTTGGAAATCGTTTACACTTAAGAAATTATACCCAATAACAAAGAGAATATAAACAAATAAAACTGACATTTTAATTAATTGTAAAAGTCAGTAAATAGACTTAATTTCCAGAAAACATTTTTTATTTGATAGCATGAATGCAATTAGCAGACCAATTATATTTAAAAAGTTGGCTTACAGGATCTTCATATAACAGTTTACTGCACAATAAAGTTTATATCACTGCACTAAGAAGAATAGAAAGATCAAGACGTGGTTACCAAAGAAAAATTCTAAGGACAGTTATCAGAAGTATCAACTTAAAAGATCTAGTAAAGATCTGTGCAAAGTCATTAGAAGATTAATAGCTCCAGAAGCTGTTATATCAAGTATGAAACTTGAATACCATATTGCCAGTGTGATAAATATTTTAACAACTGAATCCTTTCTTAAAACAAAGAGTTTAATGCATTCTAAAGTTTAATCTGAATTATTAACATTTTTTCCTAGCATTTTCTTAAGTTTAGAAAATTAAGAAAACAAATGAAGCCCCTAGTTTTATTTTTGCCAGTTTTGAAGGTATAAATGCTTATATGGAGATTTAACACTAAGTTCTTCAAGCTGATTTTGGCAGCATCTGTATATTATGCCCAGTTTAAGCCATCGAAAGAAAGAAAGAAAGAAAGAAAGAAAGAAAGAAAGAAAGAAAGAAAGAAAGAAAGAAAGAAAGAAAGAAAGAAAGAAAGAAAGAAAGAAAGAAAGAAAGAAAGAAAGAAAGAAAGAAAGAAAGAAAGAAAGAAAGAAAGAAAGAAAGAAAGAAAGAAAGAAAGAAAGAAAGAAAGAAAGAAAGAAAGAAAGAAAGAAAGAAAGAAAGAAAGAAAGAAAGAAAGAAAGAAAGAAACTACAGTAAAGGAATACAGAAAATAAAAGCTCCTCAGAAATTCTAAGTTCATTAATTTTACATTTAATTTCCAAGTAAAAATCAATATATTAAGGTGATCATAAGAAGTCAATGCAGAACAAAACAGAAAATAAAAAATTCAACACCTGTCCAAAACTTTTAATACAGAGATGAGAGGGAACAGTGGGAAAAAAAGAATGTGAAAAATGTCTTATCTTTGTCTATGCTTATGTATAATACAATGAAAGCAGAAGTTAGATCAAATGAAAACTAAAAAATTTGTGAGCTATTAATATAATGAGAGAACATTTACAGTAAGGGATAGAAGGATCTTAGATTTGTAGCTGAATGTGACTTCTAGTCTATTCTTAGCTTGGGCTATACAACATCAGATGGCAAGCCAGATTTGACATATGGATCATAGTTTGCCAACTTTTGGTCTAGACAATATCATGTAGTTTTAAATTTTTAAATTTTATCAACTTAAAAATGGAACAGGAAATAAAATTTTATTCAGCAAATATATAGTATTATAAACTTAGTGTGATCTCTGAAGAAATGTCACTCTACTATTTGGTATGTTCAAAGTGAGTCAGATTGCTGTTGTATCCTCATCCACATTTTTACCTTTGACCCACTGGATACAGCTAGCTCCAAAACCATCAAGCCTGCCTCTTGTAGCCATCATGAAATAGGGAATCAGCTTCAAGGAAGGTATCACTTTGTAACTCCTTCTCTAGGTGATGTAGGCACCCATCTCCTCAGCTACCAAGCTATTAGAGACATGGAAAAGAATGTTTTTTTCTATAGAAATCCTTGGAAACTGTCACATGGTTCAAAATTTTAAAAAATGAGGATTCATTAGTGAAGATGACATTAAGCAATTACTTTGGCTCAGTAGAAAGAATAAGACAATTATATATATATATATATATATATATATATATATATACATATATACACACACACACACACACACACACACACACATATAGTATGTATGTTAGTATGTACAATATATATGTTACCTACCTATAAGTACATATATAAACATATACAACATAAATATAAAAAAATACAAATATTTACCAATTAGTTAGCTATAAGATAATCTGGGACAGAGAAAAATAGCAGTTTTGGGTATCAGGAAAGGGATCATGCAGAAGATGGTAATTATCTGCATCTTAAAGGAAGAAGCAAACTTTGTGAAGTGAAAGAAAATGGAAAACAGTTTTACAGAAATTATATTTGGACTAGCAAGTTATATCATGTACCATAATAAATATAATAATAACAATAAAATAATAGATATGTGGCCTAAAAGTATTTGGTCATAACATAAAACAGCAGAAAAAATTCAATCAAGTCCTATTACAAGTATAACTAGGGAAAATATTCTTAACCAGAAAAAGTTATTGAACATAGTATAGTTTCAATTTAATCCAATAAACATTTATTAAATGTCTACATATGCCAGGCATTGTGCTAAGTTCTGGGGTACAAATAGCAAAAGAAAGATAGTTCCTTTCTTAAGGGACTTACAATCTGCTGGAAAGGAAAGGAGGGGACACCACCAGGAGGTATCTTGTTTGTTGTTAAGACCAAGCAGCACCGTAGATTGAAATCCAAATAAGCTGCAAAGTTCTGGTTCTGTTCTCTATAAAGTAAGATTTTAGGTATAGTTAGTTGAGTGTTCTGTCATTCAATCCTTCTATCAGAGGGGAAATAAGGTAATCACAAAACATCAAACAGATAGTTTTAATTACATGAAATTGAAAATCTTTGGCAGATGTGAAATCATTTTAAAATCATGAAGGAAAACATTAATTTGAAAAAAAATCTACATTAAATGTTTCTGATAAGGGTCTTTTGTTGAAGTTCTTTAGGAATTTAAGAGAAGTGTTTATGACCAAGAGCCATGTAAGCTAACAGATTTCAGAAAAACACTTAGACTTTTAATATCTACATGAAACATTACTTTATTGTGCTAATAAAGAAATGAAAACAAATTAAATACACACCAATTGAGAAATGGCTAAAGAAATTATAATGTGCCTTACACACATTTCTCTGTTAAAAATAGTGATGAATATGAAGAATTCAGAGAAGCATATGATGACCTATATGAAATGGTATAAATTAAAGTTAGCAGAGCAAGGAAAACAATATTACAAAATGCTAATGCAAAGAGAAAACATTTAAAACAAAATGCTGTGTAATTGTAATGATCACAGAACTTCAGCCTGGAAATAGGTTGAAATAAACATATCTATTTCACCTTTTACAAAGGTGGGGACTTATGAGTATTGAAAGACTAAATATATTATCAAACTCATTGTTTTAGTGATTGGTTTTACTGAGCTTTTAAAATTTCTCTTTTTATTTTTTTTTTTTTGTTTCAATAGATGAATCACTGATCAGGAGAAAGGGGAGGAATAGGTTTGGAAATCAAGATAATATAAGTATAAAAACAGAGATTAAATTTTAACCATTCTAGAATTTTATTGGAAATCGAAATTAAGCTAATTGTTTTGCAGATTCCTCTTTCTTATCTTTTCCCCCCTAATTCCATATCTACATAGTTTTCTAGTCTTGTATGACTGTTATTCATGATCTTTGATATATAATTCTAATAACTTTTTATTAGAATCTCTGGGGTTTTCTAAGTATACTATCATATCATCTGCAAAGAGTGATAGTTTGATTTCCTCATTACCTACTCTTATTCCTTTAATCTCTTTCTCGACTCTTATTGCCGAGGCTAACATTTCTAATACAATATTGAATAGTAATGGTGATAGTGGGCAACCTTGTTTCTCTCCTGATCTTACTGGGAAAGGTTCCAGTTTATCTCCATTGCATATTATGCTTACTGACGGTCGTAAATATATGCTCCTGATTATTCTAAGGAATAGTCCATTTATTCCTATACTCTCAAGCATTTTTAGTAGGAATGGATGTTGGATTTTATCAAATGCTTTTTCTGCATCTATTGAGATGATCATATGGTTTTTATTAATTTGATTATTAATATGGTCAATTATACTAATAGTTTTCCTAATATTAAACCAGCCCTGCATTCCTGGTATATATAAATCCTACTTGATCATAGTGTGTTATCCTGGGGATGATTTTGTGAAGTCTTTTTGCTAATATCTTATTTAAGATTTTAGCATCAATATTCATTAAGGAAATTGGTCTATAGTTTTCTTTCTCAGTTTTTGATCTACCTGGTTTAGGTATCAGTACCATGTCTGCGTCATAAAAGGAGTTTGGCAGGACTCCTTCATCCCCTATTTTTTTCAAATAGTTTATATAACATTGGGGCTAGTTGTTCTTTAAATGTTTGGTAGAATTCACATGTAAATCCATCTGGTCCTGGGGATTTTTTCCAAGCTGATTAATAGCTTGTTCTATTTCTTTTTCTGAAATAGGACTATTTAAGCAATTTATCTCCTCCTCTGTTAATCTAGGAAGCCTATATTTTTGAAGGAAGTCATCCATTTCATTTGATATATAATTCATGGTATTTTCAAAATTAAATAATGCATTTTTTTTCAGTACTTGAGAATGCAGTTTGTCTAAGCCATGTAACATTAAATCTTTAAAGCATTCTAAGGAGTCTCTTAATAGATACTTTCTTATTTTGGCTATTATCTCTGTATTAGCCTATTTGGCAAAGAAAACAAGCAAAATATGATTTAAATACCTCTGCCTTCTATCTATAGTTATTTTCATCCCATTCACCCTGAGTACTATTGTTTCTTTGTTTTTTTTCTTTCCCAAATTAACTGGATTTTAGAATTTTTATTGAGGGTAAATGAATAATGTAGGTTTTTGTTTTTTTTTTTTTTCATCATGGGACTCTTTAGAAAGATTGGCCAAGCTTAGTTTGAGCTATTTCTTGGTAATGGGAAAGCAATGAATGCCTTAAAAGTAATGAGAAAGAAAAGAAGATAGGAGAACTCCAAAGACCAAGTGAAACTATTTCAAAATGTTACATAGGAATGACCCTCTTCCTAGAAAGAGAATAGGAAATATCTTTTATCCTTTGTAATATGAGATATTCTATTCTTGGCATAGAAATCAGGCAGGATTATCAGTAAGAATTTAACTACAAGATGGAGTAAGCAGACTTGTGTGGGTTTTCTTGGAGGCCTAATCACCATTTAAATTGTTGTTTCTATGGGAAAATGTATTCTGAGTTCTAAGCAACAGACATAGAAATGAACTTTTGAAACAGTCAACAAACATTTCTTAAATATTTACTTTGGTATTTTCATTTAATTTTTTATTTTGTAGCATAGGATGAAGATTTGAGAGTTTTTTTGTTTGTTTGTTTTATTCTACTGAGACTACACTCAACTCTAAATTTTAGGTGCTTATGTTCTAGACAGGGAAGGTATTTGAACCCACTGTAGAGAACCACTGCAATGAATACTAAAGGTTTTAAATTAATAACTGCATAAAATCAATTTTTTTTATCATTCATTGATTCACTAAATCATTTATCCAATTTATATTGATGGATTAAGCTTCTATTGTTGAACACTAAAAAAAGAGACAAAAGATAAAGTGAGAGGAGAGGATAAATGGAACACAGATGAGAGAAATGGGGAAGAGAAAAATATGAGAAATAATTCAATATATTTCAGTTAACTTCTAAGTTATTAAGTGACTCCTTTGTTCTAATGTTTCTTGACTTCATGAAACTTTCAGTCTCTAGACACACAAAATGAATACACAGAATACATGAGATAGAGTTAAAAGGAATGAAGAAACATAAGAAAAAGAAGATAAGAAAATGACACTGATGCTAACAAAATTATAAGGTTAAACAAGTAGAAGAAAAAGAAGGGATGTAAAGAGAGGGAAGCACAAAGAAACTAAGACTATATATTTGAGGTGAACATTCTAGCTTTTCACTTTTTGATGATAGTCATATTAATAACTGCTTTGCAATATTATAGACCAAGTACTTTTTGCATTTAGAAACAATTTGTTTTTATTTCAAAACTTAAAAAAAAAAGCTATTCAAGGCTATCAATTTATTAGCTATGCCTGAAAATCTCTTTAGCATTCAAAACCTTTTTGTTACATTATTGCAATACTACATTTTCAATCAATGTCTATGACATTATTCAGTCTTCTCAATAAAATCTATTTTGTCTAGTTAGGTCCTAGTAGGGATAACATGTATTATAGGGAAAAATAAATACATAAATCCTCCAAGATTAAATAAAACAAAATTGTTCTACACAATGATTACATAAGTTCACAACACCAATAGTACATTAATGTCTCATTTTTCCTACATCCTCTATATAATTTGTCATTTTTCTTTTCTGCCCTATTTGCCAATCTAAAAAAGAAATGAGGTCTTTATTAGGAAAAAAATTTGCTTCGATTGTTTTTTACAATTACCATTGCTAACTGTGTTCCCCCACCTTCATTGATTCCATTCCTTTCACCCTGTCCTTCCTCAAAAGTGTTTTTTTCCTGAGTGACCCTCTCCAAATCTGCCTTCCCTTCTGTCATCTTCCCCCTACCCTTTCCCATATTTCCCCCTCCTCTTATTTTCCTGTAGAATAAAATTGATTTCTATACCCAAATGAGTGTGTCTTATTTATTCTTTGAGCCACTTTTGATGACAGTAAGGTTTCACTCACTGTTGCTTAACTCCTTTCCTTCTCCTCCACTATAAAAGTTTTATAAGTCCTTATAAGTGACAAAATTTACCGATTTTACTTTTTCCTTTCCCTTTCTCCCAGTACATTTCTTTCTCACCCCTTAATTTTATTTTTATATCATCCCTTCACATTCAGTTCACACCTCTGCCTTGTATTTATATATTTTCCTTATAACTGCCCGAATAGTGAAAGTTCTGATTACAATTATTAGCATCCATGTAAGAATGTAAACAGTTTAACCTTCTTTAGTCCCTTATGATTTCCATTTACTATTTACCTTTTTATGCTTCTCTTGAGTTATTTGTTGTCTTGTATATGAAAATCAAATTTTCTATTAAGCTCCAGTCTTTTCATTAAAAATGCTTGAAAGTCCTCTATTTCATTGAATGTCTATTTTTCCTCCTGAAACATTATTCTCAGTTTTGTTGGGTAAGTGATTCTTCATTGTAATCATAATTCATTTGCCCTTTAGAATAGCATATTCTAAGTTCTCTAATCCTTTAATGTAGAAGCTGCTAAATCTTGAGTTATCCTGATAGTGACTTCACAAATCTGAATTGTTTCCTCCTAGCTGCTTGCAATATTTTTTCCTTAATGTGAGAGCTCTGGAATCTGGCTAAAATATTCTTGGCAGTTTTCATTTTAGGATCCCTTTCAGGATATGATTGGTGGATTCTTTCAGTTTCTATTTTACTTTTTGATTGTTAAGTATTAAGAAAGTGTTTCATTATAATTTCTTGAAAAATGATGTCTAATTTATTTTTTGATCAAGGTTTTTAGGTCTTCCATTAATTTAAAAATTATTTCTCTTGGATCTATTTTTCAAGTCAGTTGTTTCCTATTAGTTCTTTCACATTGTCTTCTATTTTTTCATTCTTTTTGTTTTGTTATTGTTTCTTGATTTCTCATAATGTCCTTAAGTTTCATTTGCTCAATTCTAATTTTTAGGAAATTATTTTCTTCAGTGAGTTTTTATACTTCCCTTTTCCATTTGGCCAATTTTCCTTTTTATAAGGCATTCTTTTCCACATTGGCTTACAACTTTAAAAAAAAAAAAAATCCTATCCTTGTTTTTTAAGGTATTGTTTTCTTCAGGGTTTTTTGTTTGTTTGTTTTGGGTTTTTTTTTTTTTTTTTTTTTTGCATTTCTATTATCGGGATATGTACTCTTTTTTTAAAATGAATTTCATATATCACTCTCATATTTTCCTCCATTTTTTTCATCTTCCTTGCTTACTTGCTTTTCAAAATCCTTTTTGATCTTTTCAATGGCCTAAGACCAATTTATGTTTTTCTTGGAAACTCTGGATGATGGAGCTGTGTTTTGATTTTCCTTTTTACCATAGTAGCTTTCTGTGGTCAGAACAATTTTCTCGTTTGCTCATTTTTCCACTCTATTGTTGACTTTTAACTTTTTGTTAAAGTGGGGCAGTACTTCTATGCTATAGGGCGGATTGTCCCAAGCAAGATTCAAGAGTTTTGTGCCTCTGTTTTCATAGATCCTTTGCTTTCTTTTTAACATCCTAAGATTATCAATGGAGCACTCTGTACTGTGCCACAAAAGCAACATCTGCCTCAGAGAGGTGTAGCTATTCCTTTAATGACAATGAATTGATCCTCAAGGCTTAACTGACTCAGGGGACGTTGAACCACTTATAGAGAGCCTCCTACTTGCTGATTTAAAGCTACAACAAAAGAAATATGAGACCTACCTTATCCTTGATTCCCACTGCTGGTCACCATGGCAAATGGGAAAGTAGAGAAATTTTTGAATTAAAAAAGTTGTTCTTTGGTTAACTATTAGGTAGTTTTTAATTATATCATGTCATTTCAGTACTAGATCTGATCCATACTGTCCTGAGACAGACCTAGACAAGAGAAACATTTGATAAGGTTTTGAGGATGACTTCAATAGCTTTTAAGGGAAAGCTGGCTCGACCTGCATATATTTGATATTGCCCATTCACAAACTGCTGTGTCTTGCCCTTGTCCCATGAGCAATCTATCCTCCTCTCTCCTCTTCTCCTATGATACATCTCTCTTACAGCAAATTTTATCTTTACACTTCCTTAGACTTTCCTTTTGGTGATATGTTAGAGCATATTCACACCTATCCTATGCCTTTGATGGGTTGCATCATGCTACTTACCAGGTACCTTTTCATTATCATCTGTGATTTATTTTCAGTTTTTGTTCCAGCATAATATTGGTTTTTTTTTAATATCTTTTTAAAATAGGTAACCATTTATGCTATGTTTATTTCAATCTACTTTCTATAATACTATTTGCTTAGTACTTAGGTATTAGATATTCAAATTTCATTGGTATTTGAAATTCTTCATAAAATGACTTCATCTTAATTATATGACATTATCTGCCACAACATATCTTATCTAGCAAATTAGTTTTACCTCTTCATCTTTCCCTTCCCATCTGTATAACATTAGTGAGCCCTGATACTATTGCTCTTACTAAATATAATGAAGCATTTAGCCTTTTCTCTTATTCATAGGATCATAGAGCTACTGCTTAATAAGGACATTCAAGTCCATACAGCCCAACTTCTCATTTACATATGAGGAAATCTTGTTCTATAGAGGTTAAGTGACTTGCCTGAGGTCACACAGGTCGTGAATGTTATTTCATAGAATAGATATGTTGTAGGTTTGGTTCTTGTGTGAAAGGGTAATGTATCTAGTAAAACTACCAATCTCCCTTAGAATAGGAACCATATAATTTACACTCTTTTTCTTACCAATTAACAAGTATTTGTTAAGAACCTGTGCCTTCTATTACCAGACATTTTGCTAGGAGCCATGGGTACATAGAGAAAAATGAAACTGTCTCTGTCCTTAAGGAGTCTCCTGGGGAAAATAAACATAAATAAGTTCAAAATCAATTTAAAATATATACAAGATGATTGTATTTATATAATATATTTAAGAATGCAAGAGATCTGTGAAAAAGCAATAAAACTTTCTGGTGATTATTATGTTTAAAATTTGGGTGATTGAGAAAATGATGTTACTGAGTATCCATTTTTAATCTTATTTTATTTCTCCGTGGCTAAAAATTCATTGAAATGGTGTTTTGATTTCTCATCACCTCATACTTGGATTACTTCGATAACCATTTATTAATTTATCTGTTAATTAATCCAGTTAATCTATCAATCAGCAAATGCTTGTTAAAGTACACATATTCAATACTAGCTCCTTGAGAGCAAAAGAAGGTCCATAGCCCCTGTCCTGGAATCCTTAAAATCTAAAGATACAAAAACAATACTACAGCAGTAAGGAGTATAATATTTATAGCCACAAAATTATCAAATAATGTGCTAAATATTTTAGCTTCAGTGGAGGAGGGATATGCATGACAAAACCAAGTTTTTGTGAGGGAAGCTGGAATTTAGATTGGGCATTGAAGGTTAGAGAAGATTTGTATAATAATAATAGCTAGAATTTGTATAGTGCTTTAAGATTTGCAAAGTGGTTTATAAATATTTTATTTTATCCTCACAATAACTCTGTAAAATAGATGCTACCAATATCCTATTTTATAGATGAGGAAATTGAGATAGGTGCAAGTTAAATGACTTGCCCATGGTCATACAGTTACATTTGTGGCCTCATTTGAAACTTTCCTTCCTCTAGATCCAGCACTTCATCTCCTGAATAATTTTCATACTTGTAAAATCAGAGAAGAGAGGCTAGGTTTTCTAAATGGGAAGAATAATAGTAGATAATGATAAATAGTATGAAGTAGCCTGTGATTCCATGAGACAGTAAAGCATCTGCCTTGATTATTAAATTTTGTCTTAGAAGTCTTTGTGTAGGTGTATTAGATAGGTTAGAGTAGAATTGACTATGAAATTAATAGTTGGGCCAGCTAGGTGGCGCAGTGGATAGAGCACCAGCCTTGAATTCAGGAGGACCCAAGGTCAAATCTGGTCTCAGACACTTAACACTTCCTAGCTGTGTGACCCTGGGCAAGTCACTTAACCCGAGCCTCAGGAAAAAAAGAAAGAAAGAAAGAAATTAATAGTAATATAGCTTTAAAACTTCTCTGATACAGATAATCAGATTATAAATGTATAAACAATATAAGTACTTTTTATGTATTTCAGTTCATAATAAATCCTATATTTTAATATAAATTTGATTTTGGTTATTAATCTTAGCCATTTTCAAATATAGTTACTACTACTACCAAATCAAAGAGTTTGATCTCTAATCTTTTCTAGCACTAATATCCTGACTCTTCTAAAATAAATCATTAATTTAGATAACTTTTGAAAGTGTTTTATGTACCATGGTTATTTTTTCCTTTCATTAATCAGATATTTCAAAAGAAAAAAATATAAACTGAAAATACATAGCAGTGATTTCCATTCTTGACTTTTAGTGTACTGAGGGTATATTTAGTTATCTCAAAGGTAAAGTGAAATGCATATATTGAAAGTAAAATTAATTTAAAATTTATTTAGATTTAAAAGCATTCATACTTGCCATCCATCATTTTAAGGAGGAAACATTGGCAACCTTCAAATGAAAACAATGATGTGTAACTACAGCAAAATGTTTGGGAATTAATAATTTAAAATAATGGTTTGATTTATGTTGTGATATGTTAAAGTGTTATTAACATGTGAAAAGAATTAAATATTTGAAACTGAATAGTTAAGAAGTAGTAACTTCAAACAACAAAAAACAAATTCATCAAACATAATCTCTTAGAAACTAAGCTTGAGACAAATCCTTACTAAAGTTTGAGAACATTAATGTTTTAGTTGGAACTGATGTAAAAAAAGTATTATTTTAAAGGAAAATGAAGTCTCTACAGCTATCTGGTTGGGAAAGTCTTTGAATTACAGTGGCGTCCATGAATCTTGGATCTAAATGAAAATTTGGCTATAAGTTCTCCACATCCTATTCTCTATTTCCCTTTGAATAAGAAACAGCATGTGTGAAATGCATTTACTATAATCCCCCATTCCATACTGGGTAATAAAAATACTGTTAAAAATTATTAGAATTGGTATAAAATTATACTTATTATATTCTTTTCACTTTTTGCAGCTTCTTTTTTCTGTTAAATTTATCTAAATCCAATAGAATGGGATGATATTTTAATTTATTTTTCAATATATGAATATGGAATAAGTAATGTTATAGTTAATCACATTCCTTTGGTCATATAACTTCTTCCATTTCACCTAATATGAAACCTTATTCACTGAAAGTGAAAAGTACTCTCCCTGAGAGAGTGCAACTAAAGCAATTAAAGCAAATTACGGGTCTATATTTAAATTGGGCATTTAATGAAGAATTTAACGAGATTATCTCTGTTTTACATATCCTATATTAAATCTTAAGGCAAAAAATATTATCATTTATGCAAAGAGGGAAGCTAAATCAACAAAGCAAGTATCTGGCTTTTTAAGGATTCTAAATGGAAATTGATAACTGTTAAATAAATATTAATATCTTATGAGTTGGAAATGTTCAAACTAATTTCAATAAATACAGTGAAGTTGTTTAACTGTAAAATGAAATATTTTTCTATTATCTAAATTTATGGATCATTAAAGGCATTTACACCATTTGACTGGTTGGAGTTGAGTTATATTGATCTATTTTTTTAACTTTAAGAAGAAATATTTTAGTTCAAAAGACAAAAATTGTCATAGAAAAACTAATTTAACCAGATTTTTCAGAGAATAGCATTAGAAGACAAATTCATGTTCTAATTTTTAAAAAATCCACAGTAGATATAATAGTTTAATCCAAATAAAAAATGTTGGTTCTTCTTTTTAAATGTGTCAACCATAAATTTGACATAATTTATTCTCTTCCTTTGATTTTTATTGGAAAAATGGTTCTGTCATAGCATGGACTTTTTTGGGGGGGGGAAATAAAAATATCATACATTCTGTGAAACATTCCTTTATATTCAAATAAGAATTCTTTGAATATTTGAAACAGGAGGGTGTGTGTGTGTGTGTGTGTGTGTGTGTGTGTGTGTGTATGTGAGATGAGAGAGATTAAGAGAGAGAGTTAGATTTCTGAAATATTGAAAGTAACATATTGTTTATTTTATAAGAGCAGATCATTTTAATCAGAACTCTACTTAAACTTCACTAATGTCTAAAACTTGATCAGAGTCATTTTCTTATAAGTGACTATTTCATTAAAACTGTAGGTTATTATTTGATTTGTGGATCACTAGAAGCCCATTCATCACTAATGAGTATTTTCCTTCATATAAACACTTATTTTCTTTTAATCTTATATGATAAGAACAGAAAAATCAAAGTTCTGGAAGAAAAATTTGCGGTATTTCCTTTTTTGCTATTTATCTGCTGTCAGATGACCAGAAAATTGTAAAATGGGAATCTCTAGGTTTTATTTTTTATTATTTATTATTCAAAATTAGATTTGTTTTATTCACTTTTATTTACTTTTATTTCTTGTCTAGAAAGAAAAAAACAAACAAGTAAACCCCCCTTCCCATATACACAATTTATAACTACCATATATTTAGGAAATATGTGTTATTAATTTATTTGGAAACCTACAAATATTTCTCTTTCACCAATCACTGATTTTCATTTACTCCTGTCTTCAACCCAAAATAGTGAATCTTAAAAATTGTTATTGGGATATTTAGATGATCTAATGCAATCTATTTCATTGACTACCTCTCTCCTGCATATGTCTATTTGGGTTGAAACTGGATTATGGTATTTAAGAAGCAAACTGACTGCCTTTGACTGTGACAGAAAAATCCTTGTCAGTTAAGCCACAGACTCATGTAAATAAGGCTCTGGTCTTAAAGCAACATATAATGTTCAACTGATCTTTGAAAATCTAGTTCAAAGCCATATATTGCATAAAAGGAAAATATTTCCAGAAATTTGATTTTTTTCATGACACTGATAGATATGATACTCTTTTTTTAGAGTTTGGGGTAGAAAAAATAGCCACATAGAAATAGAAAAACGTATTTTACTAGAAGTTTAAAATAGCATCAAAAGTAGTATTACTATGAGAATACAGAATCGTCATATAAATACTGAAACTTCGAAACATATTGATCTTGACAGTTTGGGATAGTTTATCTCTTTTTAATTATCACAATAAGAGAAATCGTCTTTTTACTACATCTTTTGGAATATGATAGATTCTGTACTAGTGGGGCGTTTTTTCACAATAGGAAAATTAGAAATCAAGTGAATGATCTTAATATAGTTTAGAAATATGTAGGAAAAACTGATTTGTTATGAAATGTCTTAACATAAATTTTACTACCCAAGCTTTTCAATTGAAACCACAGTAGCTCACTGTGTTAAATAGGTGGTTACATTTGATATCATATAATCCATAATAAATTAATATTAAAATGGAAAAAATAGAGTATTTCTTCTGAGACAGTCATGTAATAAAGCACATCAATAAACTTGCTCTTTAATAGTACATATAAGAATTACCACTTTTAAAGTCCTATAAAAATAAGTATATTTCAAATTATATTTTAGGGATTTGATATTTTCAGTTGATGATTATATATGTTATTATAATAATATAGTCTGCATGAGGTTAGTTTGAGAATTTATTTATAGTAAAGAGTATCTGTTCCAAAAATGGAAGTCAATGTATATAATTAGAAATTCAATATATAGTTTTAAGAAAAAATCTAGATCTAATAAATTCTTAATAACATTCATCTGTTAAGGTAACCCCCCCACACACATTAGCAAACTCAATAATAATATTGTATAGATATTGTCATCAAAATCTAATTAATTCTTACTCTTTGCTCTTGTTCAGAATATACTATTCAATGCCAGAAAAATTTAAATGTAGCCACATGTAATAAAAAATTGTATCTGAATAACAAAATTATAAATTTGTTTTTAATTTAATTTTACACAACAAATTTTCAGTAATGTTGGTCAGTTAATTTTATTCTGCTTATAGTAACCTAGCTATGATTTTTAGAATTGAAAAGAAAGCATTTTGGAGATTCAAAATACAATTATAGATGCAATAAATCAAAAATCATACTCATTAGCTTGAAAGTATAATTTTATACATTTTGGCTTGGAAATTTAAATTCTTTTGAATATGTCATTATGATGTAATAGTAAAGATATGGTTAATTTATTGTTATAGGGCTTGTCATATTCATTAGGTTAATGTTTTATAGATGAATTTCACAACTTCATTAAAATATTTGTCAGGGTCTGATAACTTGTAGGAAAATGCTGTTTCTTAAGAACATAAATGTTCAATAATTAACTGACTTGGTCATTGTATTCTTGTTACTATAGCCTTGTCAATGGAGGAGTTGCCTGAAGTCCTCATTTCACTATTCAGTCATTTGAGGCTATTATTTTTAGTGTTTAATTCAAAAATCTGATTTTTCCAATTTAATTTGTACCTGGTAATTTTATCCATAATGCTGAAATTGTCAATGTAAATTGTTATTAAATTATTTTATTTACTTTAATTTTATTACATATTTGAAGAGTGAATTTAATTGTAAAGTTCGTAATATAAATATTATAGCATAAATCTACATGTACATATAAATATATTTGCTAAACAATGCTTTCTCTTCTGTAGTTTAACCAGAAGGGGGAAAACATTGTAGTTTTGTTTTTAGGAAAACTCATTTTTCATCTTATTACAATATTAATATCATTTACCATCATTGAACCCTCTTTAAATACACAAAAATAATTTTTATTGTAAAACACAGATTTTCAAATTCTCATTTTTCCCCTTTTTTGTCTTAAATTACATCTGAGATCCAGAAAGATGATCCATATTATATAAATTCAAATGATCACGAATTAAATGCCCACTTTGTGCTGGACATTTTGGATTAAAAAAACAAAAGAAAAAGAGCCCTCAAGGAGCTTACATTCTACTTGATGGGAAGAAATATAATTTGTAGCTAATTTATAATACTAATAAAATATTCTAATCGATAAGAAGAATTTTTAAAATATTGTTTTGTGTTCCCATCACTTGTTTCAGATACATAGTAGGTACTTAATAAATATGAGTTTATTGGTGTTTTTTTTTTTTTAAATAAGTTTATCTGTAAGTGTTAAATTCTTTATCACTTTCCATTTCAGAGTTCATATATTTCCTGAATAAGTGATAGATATAGAGTTCTGGTTCCTCTAACTTTTCCATTTGTAGATATGAAATGGCATCGAATGTTTGATTATTTATGTAACTTCAGTTCATTAAATATTGAGTTAAAATATGTTAACGTGAAAGGTTATTTCATCTAAATTCTATTTTGTCTCTGAGTTTCATTTAGATTGCTATACATTGTGTTTCATGGAAACATTAGACCTTTTATAGAAATAACAATATGCAATACAAGGGAAGCTTGACCTATGCCTTTGGGGTGATATTTTATTTTTTATTTATATTTATTAATTTGTTCATTTTTAATTACTTTTGTTTTCAAATCAGTAAGATTTTGCCCATCAACACTACCACTTGCACCCCATATTTCAGATTTTTATCCAGCTGATCTCTACTTTCTAACAAGGAAAATAAATAAGTAAACCAGGTTGACCAAATTTGATAGCATTAAAAAATAACACATACATATATTCCTTCATTTCTTTACTGAAAACTAGCATTAAGTATTTTTGTCTCTTTAGAAGCAAGATTGATCATTGCAAGCAAATGTTATTTAGTATCATTTTCATTAATATCATTGCAGTCATTGTGAATGTTAATGTTGGGTCTTTTTTCTCCATAGAAATCTTTTACTTCATAGAAATCTTCTCACTTTTCTCTTAATTTTCTCATATTTGATATTTTATAGAATGTATTAATATTCCATTATGTTCATGTACCACAATATGTTCAGTCATTTCCCACTTGATGGTATACACTTTGTTTTCATTTCTTTGTTTTTGGCTACCCAAAGAGAATATTATTTTTATAATATTGAGAAAGATCTTTCCTTCTAGATGACATCTTTTCTTCTTTTTCTTCATTTTAAAAAAAATTTATAGTATTTTATTTTTCCAAAGATAGTTTTCAACACTTACCTTTGCAAAACCTTCTGTTCTAAGTTTTTCTCTCTCTCTTCCCCCTCATCCCTTCCCAAGCAATCCTATAGAGGTTAAACATGTACAGTTCTTCTAAGTATTTCTTTGTTACACTGGGAGAAAAAAAAATCAGATCAAAAGAAAAAAGCACACATACACACACAATATCAAGCAAATAACAGCCACAAAAAGTTGGAAATATTATACTTTGATCCACATTCAGCTTCTATAGCTCTCTCTCTGGATGCATATAGCATTTTCCATCATGAGTTTTTTGGAGTTGCCTTCAATCATCTCATTGTTGAAAGGAGCCAAATTCATTACAGTTGTTCATCACATAATTTTGTTACTATGTACAATGTTCTCTTGGTTTTTCTCATTCCACTTAGCATCAGTTCATGTAAGGATGCCATCTTTTCTAATAGGGTGTTTGGTTAAATTAGTCAACATTAAAAAAAATTAAATCGTAACTTCATGGAATTCCTGGAGAAATATGCCTAGATCATTATTTGAATTGCAAATGTAGTGTGGTTACATTTGAATTTTTAAACATTTTCTAGCAGTTAAAAATTAAGTCTGAAACTTTAAATAAAGTTAAGAATTCAGAATAGCCAAAAGCTTATTATAGATGTGAGATTATATATTTAACATTTTATGAATTATAATCCAGCCTAAGTTTAAAATTTTTTAAAAATTAATTTGGCATTTAGCCAAAATATCCAATTCATAAGTTTATAAACTTGACCAAATTATCCTATGGGAAACAATGTAATGTAGTCAAAATATATTCAGTGCAATAGTATTAGAGGTTTAAAATTCAAAATACCGAAACATTAAAAACCTTGGGTTACTGTTTTGTAAGTTTAAGCAAAAAAAATTGATTAAAATGGGAATAGAAAAGCAGTTCTTTGCCAACACCTTTATTTTATAATTTCCCCACTTGTTACTTGTATCTTGTTTGTTAGAGCATATTTTAGATAGTATTCCTACAGGTATTTCTTATAAACAAATGTATGTTTTCCAAAAGATAAAGAGAATGTATCCTATTATATTTATATATGTTGGTTGAGTATTCATAGTAAAACTATTTGTTAAAAATAGTTACCATATTTGGCAATCGTCAATGTTGTAAAATTACCAATGCATATATCTGGTAAATTAAAACCATTAAAAAAATTAGTTACCATACTGTGTAAAGAATAACCACTTAAAAAAAACCAAAAAAACCCACACCTGTCTCCCCCTCCCCATAGTGTCTAAATAATTGGATTATATAATAAACTACTTGTTTAGTTAAATTTTTATTTTTTTAAAAAAAAACTTAAGTCATTTTTTTAGTTATGTTAGAGCTGGGAAAAAAAAATAAATCCAAATCAGAGAACCAATTTTTTTTTCCTGTTAATGATTTTTTTGAATAATATTTTAATAAATATTTATTGAGTGTTGTAAAGATTATTTTAAAAAACATCATTCCCTGAACCTAAGTACATTTGCATTTAACCATGTGAAAGCTGTCAGGATCATTTCTTATACTTGTGGAAATAGGAACATTAAATTAAATTTAAAGCTTTTAACTTTCTTGTAATAAGAATCATCATTGTGGCAAGAGAGTCACTGGCCGTCATCCTCAAATTGAACATGATTGATGTTTTTGTTTGTTTGTTTTTTTCATCTCTTGAGTACCTGTGAGCATGCAAAACCCAAAGGGTAGTATTATCTGTGTCTGAAATTTCCTGTTTCATTGACTAATTACTTGATACCTTATCTATAAAATACTTGTGTTAGCTTTTGATCCTTGTCATATAAATTAAAACCCAAACTATAGGAAAAAGATTTACTGCATATCTGCATTTTTTATGTTTTCTTGAACTATTTCCTAATAACTTTCCTATTTCCAGCAATTAATTTTAAGTCTTTTTTTTCCCCCAAGAGTCTATGACTCAAAAAAAATAATAATAATAACTGCACACATTATCTCTGAGGAGTCAGGAAAAATGTGATTTGTATGCTTAATGTTATCCAGAAAGCATAATAGTCTAAAAAAATAATATGCCCCAGATTATTTCAAATTAAACACTCTAATGGAAGAGGATATCTAAGGTGAAAGATGTTTGTGTAATGCTAAACATAACCAAAGAAACTGTGGTTTTTAGCAAAGGTACCATTGCTCTATTTTATCGGGTGCCAGAAGTTGCATAATGAAAGTCTTTCAGTTAGAGAAAATATAAGTAAAAAGAAGAAGAAAAAAAAAAACCCAAAAATGCCACCCAGCTGGTTGAGATCTTCCTAATTTTTACCTGATTGTATTTCTGAAGAAATATGGCAGAACCATCGTAAATTTTCAACATGAACTGCATTTTTGTTGCCAATTTCCATATCCTTTAAAAAGTGCTGAAGCGTGCATTTGCTATTTATGTTTGCAGTAGACTGAGTACACTTTTACTATTTGTGGTTTTAGAAATTGGAAACAACCAAACAGTGGTGCTATGGTCTAAAAAAATAAATTTTAAACAGCTGTGGGACAGTATTTTTAGAATGGTAGGAGCCTTTCTAAAGCTGTTTAACTGCTTTCTGATGAAAATATTATTATAGATGTATTCAAAAGTTAATTGTCTATTGTCTTTTCTTATACTGTTGTTTAAATGAATGTAAATCAAAAGTGTTGTTGATACAAGAACATTTCTTTAAATGTCTTAGTATAAATTCTTTAGAAAATATATACTTATATGAGACTCCCTGAATAAATAAAAATTTGTAGATCTTTAAGATTTTTTTGTCATTCTGAAATTGACAAACACCAAAACCACATTTATATGTGCACATATGAGCAGAAAAATATAATATCTGTTTCAAAGAGCTTGGGATTTTTTAAAAGGTATATAATAACTTCAGCGCATTAGGACCAAAGCTCTCCTTCAGTTTTTCCTCAGAACCATCTTCTTGTATCTTCTACAGATTTTATATAAAGGCTTCCTTCCTCTATCCCACTGCCTTTTTACAGTATTATTATAATTCCCCTATCCCTCTCTTTAAAAAACAAAACACTCCATTCTCCCACACCTTCTTTGTATCTAAATTGTAGGCCTATTTTTGTAATGTTCTGTTGTCTCCAGAAACTGCCGATCACTCTCTGGGAGGAGATCTGCTGTCTCAACTCAATCTCCTGGCAAGACTCTTCTTCCTGTAGAGAGCCGTCCCAACTCTGACCTAGAATAGACTCATTTCTCCGGGCCCAATGTTGTCTCTTTTATCCTCCCAGAGAAGGGGTGTGTGAGAACTCAAAGGCTTATGGGAAAATTACTTCAATCAATGAACTTGCTCCTTTTAAAGGTTGTATAAACTCCTTTTCATGTGTAAACTCCTCCTCAGAAGTTCAAAGGGGTAAGCTCCCCTTAAAGGCTGGAACCAAAGGTGTGAACTAGAGAACTGTTAAGTACTGACTTAGCACTTAGTAAGAACCTAACATCTCCCCCTTTCTTTTGTTTTAGAACATAGGGTGGTCATGACCTTGAAACATAAATCCATCAATATGGGAGGCATTACACAAAATTACATAGATTACATAAACACATAGTAACAGTAACATAATACATGCTAGAAGTATGTAACAAATAACATGATCAAATAATCATAAATTGAGAATTTAAAAATGTCCATAAGTCCATTGTCCATTAGTCTCATCTTGTGTTAGGAAATCCAATGATTCCTGCTGGTTTTAAAGTTCTTTAATAGTCTCATTATCAGTCATGCTCTTTCAGTGTTAGATGTTTCTTAGATTTTCTCCTTTGTTTTGAGGTCTTTTGCTTTTTCTGTCTCTCTCTGATGGACAAGGTGAATACGACTTGTTGGCACCCATCTGATTCCTTCTCCTGCTGAAGAAATACAAGCAAACCCTCTCCCCCAGGCAGTTAACCTATCTAATTTCTTTCTATTTACCATTTTCTAAATCTCTTCTCATCATCTGGCAATTACATTGGAGTTGTTTGCACTGGACACAGCCCTGTTGTAAAAGGCCTGTATTCTCCCCAAGTGTAATCCATTTTTGCAATCTGATTGCCTTTTGGCTGACTGATCAGGAAATCCCTTTCTTCCATGTGATTGCTTTTGGGCTGATAGATCACATCAGAGTCCTGACCTTCTAAAGGCTTTTTGTGTGTAACCTCAGTTGCAATCATGCCCCACCTATCCTTTGATTGATATCTTGGAGCTGGGCCCCACTTCTCATTTCCCTGGGTCAATCTGCATTCTGAGGCCCAGTGGAGACTCTTGTGACATTTTGGACATGGAGTTTTAGGTCTTCTCTCGGCCTGTCTTCTCACTCTATCTCCATATCTACATTGAACTCTTAGATGTCCAATTTTTCCACATTTGAAACATCGATGAATTTCTCTAGAAGTCCTTTGCCAAGAGGGACCCTGTCTTTCCATGTTCATCATAGTCTGGATGTAAAAAGCATTTCTTCCTACTGTAGTACAGCGTCTTATGATCGCCTCTAAAGAAGCATCTTTGTCTAGTCCCCATATAATTCTTTTGCAAATCTCATTGGCATTTTCTTTAGCCCGATGTCTGGTCATCATTTCTGTAGCTGCATTTTCTCCAATAGTTCTTTTGACAGCAGTTTGCAGATGTCCCACAAAATCCGCAAAAGGTTCATTGGGACCTTGCTCTATTTTAGTGAAAGCCTCCCTCTGATTTTTCTGTCCAGGCTGGGAACCCCAAACTTTTATTGCAGTCTTAGAAATTTGCTCATACACTGTCATGGTATAATTAATCTGTTCTGAATTCTCTCCATTCAGACCTTCACCAGCTAAGTGCTCAAAAGTGAATTGTGTATTAACTCCTGTTTCCAAATTGCATCTGAGTTGGTTCTTATATAAGTCATGAAAATCCACAAGCCACAACAGATTTTGTCCAGGTTCTAAACACATCCTTGCTATGGATTTCCAATCATTTGGGGTTAGGACTTCATAAGACAAACCATCTAGTAACATTTTAACATAAGCTGATGTAGCCCCATAAAGGGTACAACCTTTTTTCAAATCTTTAATTTTATTCAAATCTAAAGGTGCATATCTTCTTTTTTGACCTACAGAGTCAGTCTCTTCAATCACAGGATATGCATGTATAAAATCACTTATATCCTGTCCTTCTCTCTTAGCCTTAATCAATGCTTTTTCTAATCTTATCCTAGGCTGCTTCACAGACGATTCTGTTTGTGTTTCTGCCTCTTCCCCTCCTCCTTCTTCCTCTACCCCTAAAAGTGGAGTTGATGTGGGCCTGTCAATAATCTGCTCTCTAGGTGGGGTTGAAGCTTCTTCAAGAGAATCAGAGTCATCACACCCTAATTCCTCATTTAAATCCCCTTGACCTTGGGCAAGATCTTGATCTTTCTTTTTTTCCTCACACTTCCTCCTCTGTTCATTTTTAAAACTTTTCCTTCTACTACAACTTGCTCGATAGTTTAAGGCTAATTGAACTACGTTGTAGATAAAATACCTCTGCAGAAATTGAATGAGGCCCAATTTTTTGCATGAAATTCTTTCATTTCAAGTCCCACTAGCTTCCAGTTATCTACATTTAGTTTTTCTTCCTCTAAGAACCAAGGGGATGTGCGTTTTAATGCACCCAAGAGTTTAGCAATCTGTACCCAGGTTACAAGTAAACTCTGCTCCTCAATTATCTTAATTATACTCTCTATAGCACCACTCCTGAGGGGGGCTGGAGCTGCGGCTGCCGCTGGGGCTGAGTTGGCTGAGGTCCCGGGAATGTCTTTAGCTAACATCTGCCCCATTTCAGCTATAAGAGATTGTTGGTTTAGCCAGAACCAAAGGTGTGAAGTAGAGAATTGTTAAGTACCAACTTAGCACTTAGTAAGAACCTAATATTTTCTCCAAGGTGTGGGGTGCTTGATCATCTGTTCTCCAGAGTCAAGGTTGATCTTTTCATTGATAAGGAAATTTAAGCCTTTCAATTATTTTTTAAAATGTTATAGTTATTATATAAATTGTCCTACTGGTTCTTCATGCAGCATTGGTTCATACGAATCTTGCCAGGCTTCTCTGAATTGAACCCTTCAACCACTTTTTACAATGCAATAATATTCTATTCTATCAACATGCCATATTATTTCCAGACATTTCCCAGTGGAAATGTTTTTAGTTAGTTTTTGGTTATTTGCTACAGGGAAAAAAAAAAGTGCCACTATGAATATTCTTGTATATATTAGTGTTTTTGCTTATTTAAGGTATATCTTTGAGGTATATCTTTGAGCAATAGGTCAAAGGATACAGATAGTTTAGTGACTTTTTGTCTATAGTTTCAAAGTATTTTCCAGAAGAGTATGATCAGTTCACAGATCTACCACCACTACAGTTTTGTCCCCATCTTCCTAGATTCCTTCCAACAATAATTATTTTCTGAGTAATCTTTTCCCCCAATCTGATGGGTCAAACTTAGAGCCTCAAATATATTTTGTATTGCTTTTCTCTTATTATTTGTCATTTTGTGCATTTTTATATGGCTATGAACAATTTGTTCATATCTTATATCTTTCTGTGAAGAAATGGCATATGTGTATATGCATACACACATGTATACATACATGCATATATATTTAAATATATATCTTGTATGGGTATATAACATATCTTTTCTATGTTTGATATATATATATATATATATAGATTCTGTATGCCTATTTGAATGTGTATTAGTTCCATATATATCTTAGAAATCAGCCCTTTATCAGAAAAACATATTACAAAGATTGTTTCCTAGTTCATTTTTTCCATTCTAATTTTACCTGCGCTGATTTTGATCTTGGGGGGAAAAAAAGTTGGTTTTATGTAGCCAAAATTGCTCATTATTATCTTTTGTAATTTTATCTATGACAGTTAAGTGGTTTAATGGATAGAGTGTTGGGCCTGGAGGCAAGAAGACCTGAGTTCAAATGTGACTTCTGAAACTTATTAACTGTGTGACCTTAGTCGAGTTACTTAATTAACCTTGTTTACCTCAGTTTTCCTAACCTATAAATTGAGCTGGAGAAAGAAATGGCAAACAACTTGCTCAGGTATCTTTGCTTAAGAAAACTCCAAATGGGTATATAGAAAGTTGAATGACTAAAAAAATGACTGAACAAAAACAACAACAGTCTTATCTATAGTTTATTTGATCAAGAACTCTTCTTCTATCCACAGTCTTTCCTTGTTCATGATATATCTTTTATGGCAATCAATCAACAAGTACTTATTAATTGATTCCTATGCATCAGGCTCTGTGCTACATTGTGGTCAAGTATTCATATGAAGGTCAAGTATCTATACAAAGAACCAATTCCAATTTGAGCTTATTGTTGGTTTTGTGTTCATCTAAATCTAATTTCTGCTAGCCTATTTTCTTGTTTTCTCAATAATCTGTTAAATATTATGTCCTAAATCTTATAATTTAGTGGCTCTGGGTTTATTGAAATTATGCTTCCATATTTATTTTCTTCTGTAAGGTATGTTCCTTAATTGTTCAACTGATCAACTTTCCTGCTTGTTTTTTTTTTTTTGTTTGTTTGTTTTTTGTTTGTTTGTTTGCTTTTAAGACTAGTTCCAATTAATTTTGATGCTTAGTACAACAAAATAAAGTTTGAAATCTGATTCTACTAGGCCCCCTTCCTATATGTTCTTATTTCCTCTTGAAATTCTTAAACTTTATATCCTCTAGTTTTTTAATATGATTTTTTTCCTAGCCCTAAAATATTTTATTTAGGTGGTATGACAATGGATAAACAAAAGTAGTGTTGTCTTTTTTTTTTTTTTAAAGTAATGCCACAGACTAGTCGTGAGAAGTTATTATCCATGTTTACTTAGATCTATCTTTTATTTCTCTAAAGAGTGTTTTGTACTTGTCATTTCTGTGACATTTCTTAGTTATATTATGCATTTTATATTAATTTTGAATGAAAAGTCCTTATCTCTTCCTATTGATTTTATTAGTATTATGAAAAAATATGAATGATTGTGTGATTTTAGTTTATGTCCTACTTTGATTCAGTTATTATTTCAATTAATTTTAAATATCTCCAATTTCACTATTGTATCTTTTGTGGAAAGCAGTAATTGTTTTAATGTTATAATTAGTATTCTGTACATCAAATATCAGTCATGACAATGAGCATCCTTGTTCTTGATATTATTGTAAAGGCCTCTAGCATTTATAGTTTACCCATAATTCTACCTCTTTTAAATAGACACTATTTATAATATTATGGAAAGGTATATTTTATTCCTTTGCTTTCTGCATCTATTAATTTATTCATTCATTTCGTATTTTATCAATAATGTGATCTATTCTGTATGTACTTTTCTTAATAGTGAATCAACCTACCATCCTGGCATATATTTTTGTATAATATATTGCTGTAGCCTTTTTTCGAATGAATTATTCAACATTTCTGCACCAATATTCAGTAGGAATATTGATCTATAGTTTTCTTTCTAGATTTCCTTGCTTTAGATGTGAAGACAATATTAAATAGACAAAATTTTGTATTTTCCCATTTTGCAAGATAATTTATGTAATTTTAGATTTCATTGTTCTTTGGATATTTGCTGATAAAATTAACTTGTAAATCTAACTGATCCTTTATCCCCTCCTCCACCTTTGGAAATTTATCAGTAGCTTATTTCATTGCTTTTTTTCTAACATTTGTTTATTTAAATTCATTATTGTTCTATTATATTGCATATTTTATTTTATTGGTGAATATTTGTCCATTTAATTTGTTTTATCAGTTTTGTCTTCTTTGAGGAGAATGGGGTGGATCTTCCCATCTCTTCCAATCTAAAGGGCAACACCCTGATCCATTGCCTGATCCTCATGTAAGCTTTGACTTGCTTCATTTCTAATCTCTTTAGAGACCTTTCTTTAGGTGGCTTGGTGGTCCATTGGATCATGAAGAGTTGGACACAACGGAATAACTAAACAAAAATAGCTTTTCATTCTCTTGGGCTGATATAATCAGGTCATATTTTAGCTCAATGGAGCTTGGCAGGTTTCCTTCTTCCTAGTCAGAGCTCAGTTCTACTGTCCTATTGTAGGTGCTGCTGCAGGTCTCTATCCTTTCCGGAATCTCCAAATTCTAGGAGCTTCTGTGTTATTTAGTTCCTATTTCCATTCTCAGTTGATATGAGTTTCTATTCCATCTATTGAGGTGCTTCTCTAGGCTTCCAGTCTCACTGGAACTTAAGGCTTTTTATGACCTGATAACCTCTGTAATTCTCTTTTTGTTCAGTCTTAGGTGGATATTTCGCTGAGATTTCTTGGTCATTGTGGTCCTGTTACCTTTTATTAGAGATATTAAATTGAATTATGTAGCAAAGGGAGATCTGCTTCTTCTTTGATCTTTCACAGCTGTTGTAATCAGAAGTCAAGATGGAAAATAAGAAAAGACTTTTTATCTTAAATAGATATATGAACTGGCTGAAAGGAATGTCAAGGAGGAGTCTGATTGGGTGACTTCAGAAGTTTATCTTTATTCTTATTACATAGTCAGATTTAGGTTTTGTTTTTATAAAGTTGCAATTATTTCTTCTAAAAGCACTACTTTATTTTCATAATTTTTCTAGATGTAATTTTTCAGCCAGAAAGTTAAATAATGGATAGATTATTCAAGGGAAGAAACAATGAAGAAAGGATGACATGTTGAGAAGCTGTTGGAGATAAATCCAAGTAAATATTAATGATAGCTAATATTTGACTGGTAGCAGTGGGAATAGAGAGAGGGGGGGAACAGATAAAAGACATTTCAGACATAGATTTAAGAATTTATCAGAGAGAGAAATCTCTTTTACATGCACTCTTGATTGATTCCTTCTTGTCTTTTTAAGGAGATTGCCACTTCTATTATCTATACTATTTCACTAATATTCAGACTTAACTATTGACTATTTCTATGCTGCCTATACACATACTCAAGTCTTATTTTCAAAGGCCATCTTAAGTGCTTATCACTCTATGTCTTTCCTTCTCTTCATGGCCAGACTACTGGAGGTGCCTCCACTTCCTTTCCTTTCAGTCTCTTAAACTCTAGAAACTGGCTTCTGATTTCCATGTTCAATTGAAATTTCTTTCCAAAGTTAGCAATGATCTTTTCAACTTCCGAATCTTATCTTTTACCTTTGCAGTTTTGGATACTTGTCATTCATCCTCTTCTTGATATTCTTTTTTCATTAGATTTTGATACATCATTTTTCCTAGTTTTTTTTTTCCTCCTCTTTTTATTTTCCTTCTCCTTTTTAGTCTTTATCTTGGTTATTGTCACTAATTCATGGGTGTACCCCAAGACTCCATTCTGGGCTGAGGTGACATTATTGAAAGGAGAAATTACTCTTACCTTTATGGACATTATGTTCTGATAGAGGGGACATTCAATATAGAGGAAGGGGGAGAATCCTTTATGATTTAGAATCTGATTCAATGTCTAGAAAGGGTCAAACAGTGGCACCAGAACTTCTAAAAGGAAAGATAATTTCAGCATTGTATAAAAGTGTTAGATTTAGAGTCAGAGAGGCAGCTAGGTGGCACAGTGGATAGAGCACCAGCCCTGAAGTCAGGAGGACCTAAGTTCAAATCCAACCTCAGAAACTTAAGGCGTCCTAGCTGTGTGACCCTGGGTAAGTCACTTAACCCCATTTCCTCAGTGTTAAAAAAAAAAAAAAGTCAGAAGACATCAGTTTGATGCTCTTTATTATACCAATTATTATTATACCAATTATACCAATACTAATTTTTTTTTACTATCTATTAAAATTTAAGTTGTTTCTTTTTTTATTAATATCTACTTAACCTTTTTTTTTTTTTTCAAAGAAAGTGTGTGCAATATGGAGGCATGAGGCTCATGCATAATCGACAAGTCTGTTCTCTTACTCCTTTTTTTTTCTGAATTATGTTTTACCATATATTTCTTGTGCTTTTTACCTATCTTTGCAACAAAATAACCACATATCACAGTGCATATTGATTTGTTTTGGAGGGATTTATCACTTTTTTATCACCTCTTTTTGAAATTTAGAAGATTTCATTCTTAGCAAATGTGGATATGTGTATGAAACTTTTAATCTTAATTGTCACATTGAATAGGAAACAAGTAACATCACAGCCACTGTAATCTTCATCAGCTTTCTCACTTTGGAAGCTGCCTCCACCATCATTTTCAATAGTTTTCTCATGCTGGAGGAGCCCTTTTCTCTTATTGTTTCCTAACTCTCTAGCCTGCTTTCTGTACCATGACAGCTACCTTTCTTCTCCATTGTGCTTTTTAACTTTCTTCTCCATTGTGTTTTTTAGATTCTTTTTATGTGTTGTCTTCCTCTCTTAGATTGTTGTCTTCTTGAAGAAAGGGATTATCTTTCTTTTTGCTTCTATTTTTGTATCTAGCACTGGTACAGGGCCTGCCACTGTAAGTACTTTTTCAATAAAAGCAAATAAGATGAGCATGATGGTTAGGAGCAGATAGCAAAATAGTTGAGAAGTCTGAAAAATTGGAGTAAAGAATTCATTAAGAAATTGAATAATTGGAAGAGAAGATGGATTACTTGGTCATATAGCTAGAATAATGGATAAAAAAATCAGCAGCCAAAGTGCTCCACTGGTATTTAATGAAGTTTGAAGAAATAAAACAAGGCCTCCAGTTTTGACTGACTTGTGATGAACTTTGGGGATAGTGTGAACAAGAGCTTTCCTGACTCCAGACCTAGGGCTTTATCCACTAAGCCACCTAGCTGCTTGGGTTGTGGAGCAAAATTTGAAACCTGATTATGGCTTGATAGCTGTATAATGTTATTCCTCTGGACCTCAATTTTCTTATCTGGAAAGTAGAGTATTAGAGAAATATGAATGAGATGATTTCAGAGATCCCTTCCATCTATTTATGATTCTTTGACCTGATTCCAAATGAGTTTTTATGATTGTTCCTAGTAATTTCCTTATATTAGGTGTTCATTGGATTTTTTAGAGCTTAAGAAAAAAGTTAAATATCAGATATATGCTTATTTTTTGCCATATTCCTTTATTTTGCCATTGTCCATAATTTATAGGTAATAATTTACAAATCTAAAATAGTGATTGAGTAATCAGGATCTTAGATTTTTCTTGTTAATTTTTCCTATCTCATTGACCCTATATATTCATTGGATAAAACTGAGATAAGATGGTGAATAAAAGAACTTTTCCATGAAAATTATTCATAAATTATTTTTATTTCATATTTATCTAATGTAGCTGATCTTCTAGGTGTTGTCTGGCATATCAAAGAAATCACAGTTACTACTTAGTAACTCCAATCAAAATAAAATAATTATGTTATTCTTGTTCAAGAAAGGGGTCTCAAACCTAAGGGCCCTTGGTTCCTCCCACAAATAATTTCTTCTGGAAAGAGTACTGTTTTCTTTGGTGCTGAGAACTTCCTCTCTGATTTTCTAAGTTTTGACCAGTTAAAATGTATTTGGGTGGTCCTGTAGCCTGGGGGTTTGAGAAAGGAACTCTACTTTTCCTGAGAAATAGCAACTACAGTTCTCCTTATTTATATCCCACTTTTTGATTTCTGTAATAGCTTTAACTCAATAACTGAAATTAGCATTGCTCTTTGAGGGCCTCCCTTTAAAAGGATCCATATTATACTGAAATCTTGATTCAATGATGTTTTGAAAAGGCTTTTTTTTTTATATCAAATTCCTAATTTAAGAAGCAGCTTCTTGAAAGGATTTATTAAATTTAAGTCTGAATGTTAGCATTTTTTATTGAGATGTTTCCTAAGAAAAAATATTTTTTCTCACATTTTCTAAAATTAAAAAATTAAGTTTCAATTTTGAAATTAATAGTTATCAACTGACAAATATTTCATTATACAAAACACTAAGCAAGAATTGGAAAATATACTGTGAAGTTATATTATGCATTTTTTTAAAAAGAATGTATGTATTTTTAATTAAAATTGTGTATTGTTTTTATAAGATTTTTGGAATTTATTCTCTATCTCACCATTTCCTTGCCTTATCAGAGGTGTCCATTTAAAAATCAAACTATTTTCTGCATCAATAAAATTCCCACAACAATGAACATATTTACTGCATAGTTTTCACTGTGCAGTCAAATCATTGGTTTTATCTTTAATGTTTTAAATAGAGGAATAATTCAATAATAATTCATAGATTCAAAAATTTTCAAGTGGAAGTTATATGATAGACCATCTAGTTCAAATACTTCCTCTGTTTAACAGATGAATAACTAGTTAAGGTAGACTACTACATATATGTTTTTGTCTGTTTGGATTTATAAACCAAGAGCTTCCTAAAAAGAAAATAATGCTGAGACAAGCCGAGTAGCATCATATAAAGAGCCATCTTGACTAAGAGTTAGACAAACTTCATTTGTTTAGCTCCACTTCTGCCATAGACAAGGTTTATTACATTAGACTAGCCAGTTTCCTTATTTTCAAAATGAAGTTTTTGGATTAACTCATAGCTAAATATGTTTCTGTCTACCTCTGTGAATCTATGATACTATATTAGGATTACTATTTTGGAATTTTATTCTCATGATGATTTTAAGAGTAGAACTGATATTCTTTTGTGAAGTTGATTTAGAGTTACCATTGCCTAGAGATTATAGAAGTTCTGTGAGCTACATAATAATTCAATTCAACAAATATTTGTTAAACTACCAACTGCACAAAACATTGTGATAGGCTCTATAAATGTTTAAATATAATATAAATAGGACTTTCTTGACTTTGTGAAGCTTATAATAAGATGGGTGGTGAAATGTGTTACAATACCCGTGATATGAAATAGACTTTTTAGTAAAGAATACCTCTCCCATTGGAGGGATAGGTTCCCTTTTGCGTAGAGGAGATTTGGAAAGACTTCATGGAAGAGGTAACCTTTTAGATGACTTTTCTTTTTTTTTTTTTTTTTTTTAATTTTTTATTTTATTTTATAATTATAACATTTTTTGATAGTACATATGCATGGGTAATTTTTTACAACATTATCCCTTGCACTTACTTCTATTCAGATTTTTTCCCTTCCTCCCCCAACCCCCTCCCCCAGATGGCAAGCAGTCTTATATATGTTAAATATATTACAGTATAATTTAGATACAATATATGTGTGTAGAACCGAATTTTTTGTTGCACAGGAAGAATTGGATTCAGAAGGTAAAAATAACAGTTTACATTCATTTCCCAGTGTTCCTTTTCTGGATGTAGCTGGTTCTGTCCATCATTAATCAATTGGATTTGGATTAGCTCTTCTCTATGTTGAAGAAATCCACTTCCATCAGCATACATCCTCGTACAGTATCATTGTTGAAGTGTATAATGATCTTCTGGTTCTGCTCGTTTCACTCAGCATCAGTTGATGTAAGTCTCTCCAAGCCTCTCTGTATTTCTCCTGTTGGTCATTTCTTATAGAACAATAATATTCCATAACATTCATATACCATAGTTTACCCAACCATTCTCCAATTGATGGACATCCATTCATCTTCCAGCTTCTAGCCACTATGAAAAGGGCTGCCACAAACATTTTGGCACATACAGGACCCTTTCCCTTCTCTAGTAGTTCCTTGGGGTATAAGCCCAGTAGTAGTATGGCTGGGTCAAAGGGTATGCACATTTTGATAACTTTTTGGGCATAATTCCAGATTGCTCTCCAGAATGGTTGGATTCTTTCATTAGATGACTTTTCAAAGAAATATAACTGTAGAAATAGACTTCATTTAAGATATAAAAAGCAATGTATACAAAAGTTTGGTAATAAGAGTGAATAGAAGTGTTCACAGTATGAGTAGCATCCTATAGTGTAGAATGAGGTTACTTTCTACAGCTACTCAACTTGCTCTAGTACCAACTAGTTACTCATTTCTTTTAGGAAATGCTTATCTTGAATGCAATTCTAATCATCTCACTATAGTCCTTTTTCTCCTACTGTATTCTAAGTTCACATGCAGAAATCCTTCATTTAACAAACCTTCTTTTTCATTAACACAGCGCTAAAGAGTTCAAACTTTTTTCATTATGTGTTATATAACCAGTAAGATTTTTAAAGCTGTATGATTAGATGTGTGAGAGAGGTTAATTATTTGGCAATACTTTCTAGATGATATTTGTAAAGTTCTAAGGCTAGTAGTTGCTTTTATTGTTATTTAGTCATTTCAGTCATTTCCAAATCTTCATGACCTCATTTGGAATTTTCTTTACAAAAATACTGAAATGGTTTGCCATTTCCTTCTCCAAGTCATTTTACAGATGAGCAAATTGAATCCAGTAGGGTTAAATGACTTGCATATGATTGCACAGCTACTAAGTGTCTGATTTGAAATCAGGAAGATGTGTTTTCTGACTCTAGCTCCAGAATTCAATCTACTGCTAAGTAGGTACTTGATATATAAAGTGCCTTGATTAATAGAACAGAAAATATGACTCTAAATAACTCAATTTGAGAAAGAAAAGCAACATGGCATAGTATAGAAAGCTGGCTGTAACATTTGGAAGACCCAGAGCCATGTTCTGCTTGTAATCCATATTGTCTTTGTGAGCCTGTTCAAATCACTTATCTTTACAACACTTGAGATAACTTTCTAAGACTATAGATTACAAAGAAATATCTTCACTGGTAAAGTAATTATTCACTAGGAACTCATTATATTAAGGAACTTAAAGGCTCAGTTTCTATTCCTCTCCTAGTCTCAGAATATAATTGAATAAGCCATAAATGAATTCCCAAGGGCTGATGGTGGGATGGTGAACCTCCAGATTCAGGACCCAGGTGCATTTAAAAATGAATTCTAATACTTAAAAAGCCATAAATACAGTATTCCGGATTAGACTATTATAAGTTTTCTAATTGGTTTACCTGGCTTAAATTTCTTACTTCTCATACACTGCTGCTAAAGTAATCTTCCTTAAGCAGAGTTTCAACCAAGTGATTCCATATTCATTCACCTCCAATGCCTTCTTGTTGTTTTAGCCTAAACCGTAAACTGTGAACTCTGTTTAGATTTTAAAGTCTTGTCTGATCTCAGTCTATCTTTCTAGCCTTGTTGGGTATTTCTATTTTTATCGTCTGCTATACAGTGAAACTATCATTTTTTTCTTTTCTTCATACTTGATATTCCATCTTTTTTTTGCACAAGCCTGCCCACCTTCTTGGAATGTATTTCCTCCTTCCTTCAACAGCATATAGTCCCAAGCTTCTTTTCAGTTTCATCTCAGTTATAATCTTTTATATATATTCTTTATTCCCCAAGTGTTAGTGCTCTTCTTCCCAAATTACATTGTATTTAACTGCTCTCTATGTGTGAGTGAGTAGTTGTGTACTTATCCCTACTACTAAATTGTATGACAAAGTAGAAACAAAATTATGATCTTTTTAGATATATATATATATATATATATATATATATATATTTATTTATTTATTTATTTAGAGAACTCTAAAAATTAAACTAATATTAATGTTTTCAGTCCCAAGTAGAAAATGTCAGTAGAGTTAAAAGTCTTATAAAATAAGACTGCATAAATCATAACTCTTTATAGACTTTACCAAAAAAATTCAGTAGGAAGAGGTAGGGAAATTACATTCAAAATAACTATATCATTTCTAAAATATTTGAGTATTTACTTACTGGAACACACAACTACAAAACACTTTACAGAAATAGACTCTACCAAATCATTGGTATTATTTGTTCTTGTTTGTACTATGTCTATGTTTAAATTAAAAAAAAAAAAGACTAATTGCCTAAATTCATTTGATTACTTATTGTCATACGAATCAAATCACCAAAGGATTACTTTGTGGAGCTTGAAAAAAATTAATAAAATTAATCTGAAGGAATAAAAAGTCATATATATATTGAAAAAACTAATGCAAACAAGATTAGAAGGGAAGTAACAAATTGGGAAAACATTTTTACAGTTAAAGGTTCTGATAAAGGCCTCATCTCCAAAATATAGAGAATTGACTTTAATTTATAAGAAATCAAGCCATTCTCCAATTGATAAATGGTCAAAGGATATGAACAGACAATTTTCAGATGATGAAATTGAAACTATTTCCACTCATATGAAAGAGTGTTCCAAATCACTACTGATCAGAGAAATGCAAATTAAAACAACTCTGAGATATCATTACACACCTGTCAGATTGGCTAAGATGACAGGAACAAATAATGATGAATGTTGGAGGGGCTGTGGGAAAACTGGGACACTAATACATTGTTGGTGGAGTTGTGAAAGAATCCAACCATTCTGGAGAGCAATTTGGAACTATGCCCAAAAAGTTATCAAAATGTGCATACCCTTTGACCCAGCAGTGCTACTACTGGGCTTATATCCCAAGGAAATACTAAAGAAGGGAAAGGGACCTGTATGTGCCAAAATGTTTGTGGCAGCCCTTTTCATAGTGGCTAGAAGCTGGAAGATGAATGGATGTCCATCAGTTGGAGAATGGTTGGGTAAATTATGGTATATGAATGTTATGGAATATTATTGTTCTACAAGAAATGACCAACAGGAGAAATACAGAGAGGCTTGTAGAGACTTACATCAACTGATGCTAAATGAAATGAGCAGAACCAGAAGATCATTATACACTTTAACAATGATACTGTATGAGCATATATTCTGATGGAAGTGGATATCTTCAACATAGAGAAGAGCTAATCCAATTCCAATTGATTAATGATGGACAGAATCAGCTACATCCAGAAAAGGAACACTGGGAAATGAGTGTAAACTGTTATTTTTACCTTCTGAATCCAATTCTTCCTGTGCAACAAGAAATTCGGTTCTACACACATATATTGTATCTAGAATATATTGTAATATATTTAACATGTATAAGACTGCCTGCCATCTGGGGGAGGGGGTTGGGGGAGGAAGGGAAAAAATCTGAACAGAAGTAAGTGCAAGGGATAATGTTGTAAAAAATTACCCATGCATATGTACTGTCAAAAAACAAGTTATAATTATAAAATAAAAATTAAATAAAAAAAAGGGGGGGAAATAATGTGACCTAAAGATTCGGGATGTCAGATTGTAATTATCAAAATTATTTGCTACTGGTTAAAAACCATAAAGATTTAACAACGAAATAGATTATATAAACAAAATCCAGTAAAGAATGCACAAAATAACATTAAACCAAAAGCCCCAAATCACATTTTGATAAAAATTGCTAGAAATATTAGAAATTGGTTTGACAGAAATTAGGTATAAACCAGCCTCTCATAACATATTCCACTATAAGATTCAAATACATAACCTAGATAGAAAAGTTCATTTCTTAATCATATTAAAGGTATAAAGAAGAAGATATTCTTTTTTTTAATATATATATTTTTATAATATTATCCCTTGTATTCATTTTTCCAAATTATCCCCCCCTCCCTCTACTCCCTCCCCCCGATGACAGGCAGTCCCATACATTTTATATGTGTTACAATATAACCTAGATACAATACATGTGTGTAAATACCATTTTCTTGTTGCACAATAAGCATTAGATTCCGAAGGTACATGTAACCTGGGCAGACAGATATTAGTGCTAACAATTTACATTCACTTCCCATTGTTTCTTCTCTGGGTGTAGCTACCTCTGTCCATCATTGATCAACTGGAAGTGAGTTGGCTCTAGAAGAAGATATTCTTTATAACTGTAGATAAGGGAAGAATTTTTGCTTGAATAAAGTATTAAAATATCATGGAAGATAAAATGAACAGTTTTAATAATAATTTTGGTAAATTTCTGTGATAAAGATGTGATATCCAAGATAACTTATCACACATATAAGAATGAAAGCCATCATCCAGTATGTTGAAGGATTAAAAAAAAAAAAGAGCATGTCTACAAAGAAAATAATAAAACTATCAGTAATCTTATTTTTAAAAAAGCTCCAAATGACAGCATAAAGCCAAGTTGAGAGAAGTCTGAAAATTTTGACCTGCCACGTTATTCAGAGAATAATATAGCTTCCTCTTTGTGAAATATATCTTTGAACAGATGATAGCACATCTCTTCTCAACAGGGATCTACTAAGGGAATTTTGCCTAGACAACAAAGCAGTTTTAAACCAAAAAATTTGGACTGATATTAATCAGTCTCTTTTGTTGTTTAAGGAACAGCTTAAATTAAAAAATATATAGTCATTTTAGATTTATCTATATGTCATCTTTTTAAGTTAAATTTTCCACTAAAAAGTTGAAATCTGGATGACAGAAACAGATGAGTATTTTCAGGTGAGACCAAGTAGACACCTATAATCAAAAATCGTATTTAAAAATTCTGCCCAACCCCATGCTAAGGGATATAATCTTTCTTTTCTTTCATCAGCTTGCTTATTTTATGTTTTTTTATGGTTTATGAAAACAGATTCAGTATTGATTGCATGTATAAACTTAAATGTTTTTGTGTGTACAAAGTAATTGAAGGTAGTACAGTATAATAATTGAAGGAGAGCTTGAGTAGGTGTCAGCATTATAGTCATGGCAACTCTAATATAGGTTGTGTGACTCTGAACAATTCATTTATAGTCTTGGTCCTTAGTTTCTTGATTTGTAAAATAAAGTGGTTGAACTAGTTGATTTTCTACATCCCTTCCAGATCTAAAATTTTTATGGATTATGACCTTCCAGAAAGGTCATACCTAATTTTTATATTTGTCAAATTAAGTGTATATACACCCACACCCACACACATACATACACACACATTTATACACACACACACATACACACACCCCTTATATTCTACTCTGCCTACATAACAAAATGAATAGTGATTAAATTATAATAATGATTTATTGATTATTGATTTTAGTTTCTTGTGGAGCAGAATTTCAGAGTATAAAATTATGCCCCTTACATAAAATTATTTAAATTTTATGTACATTTTCCCCATTCAAAAAAAAAAAAAAAGAACTCTCAAATTGTTTTGAAAGTGTTGCTCAGCCACAGAATTATAGTATAGCAAAGTATAGTTGTTTCTGAGCCTTTTCTGCTATGATACCATTTATTTAAGTAATTTAAAATATTTATTTAATAGCTCCCCACTCCCCAGTTACATTTAAAATTGGAGTACTGGATTCTTTCCCTTATCTCTACTTCCAGCCCCCATTAAGAAACCACATATGAAATTATGCAAAACATTTTCATGAAAGTAATGATGTGAGAGAAAACAGATCTCCCACCCTAAAAAAATAAACAAACCAAAACTCAAGAAAGAGAGAGAAGGAAGGAGGGAGGGAGGAGAGAGAGAGAGAATATGAATGTTTTAATCTGTATTGAGACACAATCAGTTTCTTCTGTGGGTATGGATAGGATTTTTCATCAGAAGTCCTTTCGAATAGTTAATCATTGTACTGCTGAGAATGACAAAGTCATCTACAGCTTATCATCCCAGAACATTGCTATAATTTTGTGTACATTTGTATTACATTTCACTTTGCTTGAAATCATAGAGATCTTTCCAGGTTTTTTCTGAGAGCATCCTGCTTATCATATCCATAGAACAGTAACATTCCATTATAATCACACACCATAATTTATTCAGCCATTCGCCAATTGATGGGCATCCCTTCAATCTCCATTTTTTTAAACTCTTATCTAGAGAACTGTTATAAATATTTTTTTGGTACAGATAGGTTCTTTTCCTTTTCAAAAAATAAAAATCTCTTGGGATCATGCCTACTAGTGATATTGTTAAATCAAAAGATATGCATGAATTTATAGCTCTTTTAGACATAGATCATTTCTTTCATTCATTTATCAATTGGATCATGGCTTTAAATTTTTTTTTTATAAATTTCATTCAGTTCCCTCTATGTTTGAGAAATAGGGCCTTATCAAAGAAACTTGTATCAAAATTCTTTTTACAATTATTGTTGCTAACTGTATTTCCCTCATTTATTTTATTCTCTCCTTTTATCCTATCCTTAAAAAATATTTGTTACTGACTCTTCCTTTCTCAATATGCTCTATCTTTTATCACTCTCCCCTCTTCCCACATACCCTTCCCCTTTTACTTTCTTGCAGGGTAAGATAAGGCTTCTATACCCATATTGAATGTGTGTGTGTGTTATTTCCTCTTTGAGCCACTTCTGATGAGAGTAAGGTTCACATCACTCATTGTTTCCATCTCTCTTCCCCTCCATTGTAAAAGTTTTTTCTTGACTCTTTTATACAGAGAATTTACACCATTCCATTTCTCACTCTCTCCCAGTATAGTCCTCTTACCCTTTAATTTCATTTTTTAAATGATATTATATCTTCATATTTATCTCACACCTATGTCCTCTGATTATATATAGACTTCTTCTAACTGCCATAATAGTGAAAAAATTCTAATGAGTTACAAGTATCATCCTCCCATGTAGGAATGTAAACAGGTAAAGAATATTAAGTCCCTTTGATATCACTTTCCTGACTATCTCATTATGCTTCTCCTGAATCCTGTATTTGAAAATCAAATTTTCCATTCAGCTCTGATCTTTTTGTGTAGAGGGTCACAATCAGTGGGGATATTCTGGGTGAGATATAAGCTCCTTCATCCCAGAGAGAACTTGCTGACAATATCTGGTTTGGCTTCCCATCTACCCTAAAGGCTCTCATCCTTCCTGAGAAGTCAGGGGGTGGTGACAACCTGTGTTGTGATTGAAGCAGAGTGATACCAGGTGGAAGAGTGATATTAGGTAGCAAACCACCTACAATAGCAAGTTGTTTATGTGGTCCCACGTGCACAGTATTTACTGAGTGAATGCCCAGTGTTTTTGTTACATAAGGATATGAAGGTATAATATACAAAGGGAAAAATCCTTGGAATAAATGCACTCCATTTTTCCACTATCCTCAGGAGTCCCGCCTCATTACTTCTCCACTAGGAAGGTATATCTTAATCACCCTGGTATATGGGCTCCCAAAAGCACAGTATGTTTTATCACCCCATGTTGGGGGCTTTAGAAATCAGGACACAACACTTTTTCATCATGAATATTTGAAAATACTCTTTCATTAAATGTCCACCTTTTCCTCTGAAGATTTAAATTCAGTTTTACTGGGTAGATGATTCCTGGTTCTAATCCTAGCACCACTGCTCTCCTGAATATCATATTCCAAGCCCTCCAGTCTTTTAATGTAGAAGCTGCTAAAGCTTGTGTTATCCTGACTGTGGTTCCACTATACTTGAATTGTTTCTTTCTGGATACTTGCAGTATTTTCTTTTTGACCTGAAATTTCCTGATTTTGACCATAATATTCCTGGGAGTGTTTATTTTGTCATCTCCTTCAGGAGATGATTAATGTATTCTTGCAGTTTCTATTTTATCTTTTGGTTCTAGAATATCAGTATAGTTTTTCCTTGATAATTTTTTGAAAGATGATTTCCAGGCTCCTTTTTTGGTCACGATTTTCAGATTGACCAATAATTTTAAAATTATCCCTCTTAGATGTATTTTCCAGGTCAGTGTTTTTTTTTTCCCCCGATGAGATAGTTCACTTTTTTTCCCTATTTTTTTTCCTTTCCCTTCTTTCCTCTCTCTCTCTCTTCCTTCCTTCCTTCCTTCCTTCCTTCCTTCCTTCCTTCCTTCCTTCCTTCCTTCCTTCCTTCCTTCCTTCCTTCCTTCCTTCCTTCCTTCCTTCCTTCCTTCCTTCCTTCCTTCCTTCCTTCCTTCCTTCCTTCCTTCTCTCCCTCCCTCCCTCCTTCCCTCCTTCCCTCCTTCCTTTCTTCCTCCCTCTCTCCTTCCCTCCCTCCCTCCCTTCCTTCCTTCCTTTCTCTCCCTTCCTCCCTCCCTTCAGCTGGAAAATTTTCTACTCTTTGGGTATTCTGTAAAATTTTGTCTAAAGTTATTATTTAAAGGAATTTGGAGTAGTTTGAGGGAGAGGTTGGACAAGTTCTTGCTTTCATTTAGCCATCTTGGTTCCGTGTCTCCTATAGTACTATTTAGAAGTTGTCTATATGATATATATTTTTCAAAATGTCTAGGTAAAATGCATTCATTGAGGTGAAGATCAGCTACAGTTGGATGACATTCTTTTTTAAAGCAGTTTTTCTTATAAGGACTTTGTAGGACTTTTTACCTAAAATATGAAAAAGGCCTACTTGGCCAGAAATTGGAGTGATATGATACTGTTTATTGTTCATAATCAGAATATGCCAATTGCCTCAAATTAAGATTTGGATATTATTGAAAATATCTCATCATCCATAATTATGATTCTTTCAAATATTAAAAAAAAATTATCTTAACTTCCCTGGACCTCAATTTCCTCAGCTGTAACATGAAAGGGTTGAACTATATGGCCTCTTATGTAGCTTCCATGACCATATCTCTGTTCCTATGATTGTTCTTGTTCTTGAAATGTGGCTCATGGGGTATATCATTCTCTCATTCAGTCATCTTTACTTGTGTGTTGCTTCACAGAACTCTGTCAGTCTTTATTTTTTTTCTTATCTTAGACATTTCTTTGCAGTTGGGTGGAGTAAGGGAAAGGGAAGTTTTTTATGTATTTTATTCTTACTATATTTATATACATACTTTATATATTATATATATGTTACATATATAGTATATTAAATATACATATATTTTTATATAGTACCTTTTATGTGTTAGACACTTTCCTGAATATTTAGCAAACATTTCATTTAGTGCTCACAACAACCTTGGGGGTTAGATACAGTTGGGTATTTTTGCTATTAAGATAGACAGGGAGAGTGACTAGTTCAGTTGGTATCTCAGACTAGATTTGAATTCAAGATTTCCTAAACCCAAGCTCTCTATCCACTGTATCTATTCTTTATTCTGATCTTAACACACACCAAAGAAAATGAGTGTTTCTAATAAAAATAAAAGAGATAATGGTTTGTCAGACTATTATATCTAGCTTGCTCTTTTTTTATTATAGCTTTTTATTTACAAGATATATGCGTGGGTAATTTTTCAGCATTGACAATTGCAAAACCTTTTGTTCCAGTTTTTCCCCTCCTTCCCCTCACCCCCTGCCCCAAATGGCAGGTAGACCAATACATGTTAAATATGTTAAAATATATGTTAAATACAATATATGTATACATATTCATATAATTATTTTGCTGCACAAGAAGAATCAGACTTTGAAAATAATGTACACATAACCTGTAAAGGAAATCAAAAACGCAGGCGGACAAAAATAGAGGGATTGGGAATTCTATGTAGCGGTTCACACTCATTTCCCAGAGTTCTTTCACTGGGTGTAGCTGGTTCTCTTCATTATTGAACAAATGGAACTGATTTGGTTCATCTCATTGTTGAAGAGAGCCACATCTATCAGAATTGATCATCATATAATGTTGTTGTTGGAGTATATAGTGATCTCCTGGTCCTGCTCATTTCACTCAGTATCAGTTCACATAAGTCTCTCCAGGCCTTTCTGAAATTATCCTGTTGGTCATTTCTTATAGAACAATAATATTCAATAACATTCATATACCACAATTTATTCAGCCATTCTCCAATTGATGGGCATCCACTCAGTTTCCAGTTTCTAGCCATTACAAAGAGGACTGCCACAAACATTCTTGCACATACAGGTCCTTTTCCCTTCTTTAAGATCTCTTTGGGATATAAGCCACTCAATGGAAACACTGCTGGGTCAAAGGGTATGCACAGTTTGATAACTTTTTGAGTATAGGTCCAAATTGCTCTCCAGAATGGCTGGATGTATTCACAATTCCACCAACAATGTATCAGCGTCCCAGTTTTCCCACATCCCCTCCAACATTCAGCATTTTCTGTTCCTGACATCCTAGCCAATCTGACAGGTGTGGAGTGGTATCTCAGAATTGTCTTAATTTGCATTTCTCTGATTAATAATGACTTAGAGCATTTTTTCATATGGCTAGAAATAGTTTCGATTTCTTCATCTGAAAATTGTCTGTTCATATACTTTGACCATTTACCAATTGGAGAATGGCTTGATTTCTTATAAATTAGAGTCAATTCTCTATATATTTTGGAATTGAGGTCTTTATCTGAACCTTTGACAATAAAAATGTTTTCCCAGTTTATTGTTTCTCTTCTAATCTTGCCTTCATTAGTTTTGTTTGTACAAAAACTTTTCAATTTGATATAATCAAAATTTTCTATTTTGTGATCAATAATGATCCCTAGTTCTTCTTTGATCACAAATTGGTTCCTCCTCCACAGGTCTGAGAGGTAAACTATCATATGGTCTTCTAATTTATTTATAATCTCATTCTTTATACCTAGTTTATGAACCCATTTTCACCTGAGCTTGGTGTATGGTGTTAAGTGTGAGCCAATGCTTAGTTTCTGCCATACTAATTTCTAATTTCCCAGCAGTTTTTGTCAAACAATGAATTCTTATCCCAAAATCTGGAATCTTTGGCTTTGTCAAACACTAGATTATTAAAGTTATTGACTATTTTGTCCTTTGACAACTAGTCTGTTTCTTAACCAATACCAAATGATTTTGATAACTGCTGTATTATAATATAGTTGTAGATTTGGTACAGCTAGGCCACCTTAATTTGATTTTTTTTTTTCATTAGTTCCCTTAAAAGTCTTGACCTTTTCTTCTTTCAGATGAATTTTGTTATATTTTTTTAGGTCATTAAAATAGTTTTTTAGGAGTCTGATTGATATAGTACTAAATAAGTAGATTAGTTTAGGTAGTATTGTCATCTTTATTATATTTGCTCGACCTATCCAAGAGCACTTAATATTTTTCCAGTTGATTAGATCTGACTTTATTTGTGTGGAAATTGTTTTGTAATTTTGCTCATATAGTTCCTGACTTTCCCTTGGCAGATAGATTCCCAAATATTTTATACTATTGGCAGTTACTTTAAATGGAATTTCTCTTTGTAACTCTAACTGTTCGATTTTGTTAATGATATATAAGAATGCAGATGATTTATGTGGGTTTATTTTGTATCCTGCAATTTTGCTAAATTTGTGGATTATTTCTAATAGCTTTTTTAGTAGAATCTCTGGGTTCTCTAAATGTACCATCAAATTATCTGCAAAGAGTAATAATTTGGTTTCCTCATTACCTACTCTAATTCCTTTAATCTCTTTCTCAACTCATATTGCTGAAGCTATCAATTGTAATATAATATTGAATAGTAATGGTGATAGTGGGCAACCTTGTTTCACTCCTGTTTATTGGCAATGGTTCCAGTTTATCACCATTATGTATGATGCTTACTGATGATTTTAAATAGATGCTACTGATTATTTTAAGGAAAAGTCCATTTATTCCTATATTCTCAAGTGTTTTTTAATAGGAATTGATGTTGAATTTTATCAAATGCGTTTTCTGCATCTATTGAGATGATCATATGTTTTTTGTTAATTTGGTTATTGATATAGTCAATTATGCTAATAGTTTTCCTAATATTGAATTATCCCTGCATTTCTAGCATAAATCCTAATTGGTCATGGTATCCTGGGGATGATTTTCTGTAATCTTTTTGCTAATACTTTAAGATTTTAGCATCAATATTCATTCTGGAGATTGGTCTATAATTTTCTTTCTCTGTTTTCAACCTAGCTAGTTTAGGCATCAGTACTATGTCAGCCTCATAAAAGGAATTTAGTAGGAGTCCTTCATTCCCAATTTTTTCAAATAGTTTATATAACATTGGAGTTAATCATTCTTTAAATGTTTGGTAGAATTCACATGTAAATCCATCTGGTCCTGGGAATTTTTTCTTAGGGAATTGATTAATAGCTTGTTCTATTTCTTTTTTCTAAAATGGGACTATTTAAACAATTTACTTTCTTCTCTGTTAATCTGGGCAGCCTATATTTTTGAAGGTAGTCATCCATTTCACTTAGGTTATCAAATTTATTTGCATAAAGTTGAGCAAAGTAACTCCTAATTATTGTTCCAATTTCCTCTTCTTGGTGGAAAGTTCTCCCTTTTCATTTTTAAGACTAACAATTTATAAATTGTTTATCTATTTTATTGGTTTTTTCCATAAAACCACTCTTAGTTTTATTTGTTAATTCAATAGTTTTTTTTTTACTTTCAATTTTTTATCAATTTCTCCTTTTAATTTTAGAATTTCAAAATTAGTGTTTGATTGGAAGTTTTTAATTTGGTCCTTTTCTAGCTTTTTAAGTTGCAAGCCCAATTCATTGATCTCTATTTTATTCAAGTAATCCTCTAAAAATATAAAATTTCCCCTTATTATCACTTTGGCTGCATCCCACACATTTTGGTATGTTGTCTCATTGTTGTCATTTTCTTCGGTGAAAATATTGTGTCTATGATTTGCTGTTTCACCCAATCATTCTTTAGGATAAGATTATTTAGTTTCCACTTAGTTTTTGGTCTATTTACCTTTAACTTTTTGTTGAATGTAGTTTTTATTGCATCATGATCTTAAAAGAATGCATTTACTCTTTCTGACTTTCTGCATTTGAAATTAAGGTCTTTGTGTCCTAATATATGGTCAGTTTTTGTATAGGTTCCATGAATTGCTGAGAAGAAAGTGTACTCCTTTTTGTTACCATTCAGTTTTCTCTAAAGATAGCAGAATTTTCTTGAAATTATTCTATGAAATTCTAATGGAATTTTTTTTTCCATTTCACTAAATTTTTTTTTTTTTTTTTTTTTTTTTTTTTTACTGAGTTATTTTCTTTTTCCAATTCACAGATCCTACTTTTCTGGGAGTTCTTTATCTTTCCAGTTCACAAATTCTGTTTCCCTGGGAGTTCTTGACCTTTTCCAATTCACATTTCAGGAAGTTGTTACTCTCTTGCAGAGCTTCTCTTTCCTTTCCCCATTTTTCTTCTAGCTGTCTTTTAAGATCTTTTATAATTTTTTCCAGGACAGCCTTTTGTGATGGGGACCAGGTTATATCCCACTTTGGGGTTTTGTCTGGAGACTGTCTGCTATTAGTCTCTTCAGGGCTGAAAACCTGCTCTCTTTTTGTATAGAAGCTATTGATGGTTAGCATAGGCTTGGATTTTTTATTCATTTTTTTTTAAAGCACTTAGGATCTGCCTTCAGGGCAAGGAGGTTACCAGTTTCCTCTGCAGAGCAGGGATAGATATATAGATTTGCTGTCCTGCAAATGGGCTACTAAGAGCAGCCAAGCTGGGGATGTATCCTGGGAAGAGCCTTGTACTGGAAGTATTTCTGTCCTGAGAAGAGCCCCGTTGTGCGGATCAGCAGTTGCCCTAGGAAGAGCTCCCCACTTAAAGTGTTTCTGTCCTGGGAAGTGCAGCCACACTGCAGAAGTTCTGTTGCCCTGGTCAGAGCCCTCCTGCTGTGCAGATTTGTGGCTACCCCAGGCAAAAGCTCCATGCTGCAGAATAGGGCTGCTTGGCTGTGCTGTGTTCAGTGCTGCATCACTTCCAATGCTGGGTAGGCAGATTCTGTATGTATATGAATGTATATGTATATGTATATATTTATATATACACATATATATCTATATGTGTGTATGTATATATATATATATATATATATATATATATATATATATATATATATATATATATATCCCCTCCCAGATTAATCCCAGCCTTAATCACTAAATGGATGGGACCTCAGTCAAACTGAGACCTTGGCTTAAAAAGACGAGATCTCTCATTTCACAGAACCATCTCCAGTTCTTCTGATCTTTATTTTGCCACTGGACCCAGAGCTCTGGAGGAGAAAATGAGGCAACTGATCTTGCACAGCCTTCCCTCACTTAAATCCAATTCATTTGCATGTCATGGTATCATCTCCTTAATGTCATGGTTCTCTTCAAGAATGAAGAACAAACAACACCCACTACCTCTGGATTCAAATTTTGTAATCCAAAAATACATATAATTTATTTTACAGTTCTTTATTCTTTGAATTAACAGGGGGATTTATTGTAGTGCTCAGCACCTTCCTATTGGTTCTCACAAAATATGCTTTTCTACATGGAGCAGACTGAAACTTCAACTAAACTTAGGTACTTTTTTCTATATAATAATGAATAAGATTCCTTTCTTTTGAAAAAATAATTATTTTCCTTCATATGCTTCTGGAACTGATTTCTCTTCTTAGAATGCTTAAGATGTTGAACATGTTAATATTCTTGGATAGAATCTTGTTTTTAATTTATTCACAATAAATCCTTTCTGTTTTGCCATGGTAACATTTTTGGGGTATTTCCTACTGAAATGTACCCATATCCTCAATACCTATAATATTCTTCTTCTTTTAGAGAGGGAGAGGGAGAGGGAGAGGGAGAGGGAGAAGGAGAGGGGGAGAAAGAAAGAGAGAGAGATTCTTTCCATTTATATTGTTGTGATGTAAACTTTGTCCCCTTGTTCTTTGGGGGAGGATGGACTTAAGTTGGAAAAACCCTAAATCACAACCACTCTGGACATTTGGGACCTTCCTGTTCCTTGGGGAAACTTCCATAATAATCTCCACTTATAATTCAATTGGAGATCTTGGCCTTTATTGAATTTAAAATTAGTCATTTATGGCTTCCTAACCAAAACCATAGAAATCTAACATAATCAAAAGCTATACCCCAAAACTTTGCTAATTTCCTATCAGGATTTGGCCCACTGGGAAGTTGTTTCTCAGTGTAAACCCATCTTTGCCAAAACCCTACTTTTGCTAAATGCTTTTTTGGAATTAGCCCTCTAGGAAGTTGTTTCCCAGTGTAATAAACCCATTTTTTGCCAAAAACTTCACCTGCAGATCAAGGCTGTGAATTCTTTCACAAAAACTTGCGACACTGGCCTGGGGAAGCCATTGCTGTTAGAGTATCTCTCACCTGTCATTTCTCACACATCAACAATTATAGCCATGTTGTATATTGTTTTCTTGGCTCTATTTACTTCACTCTCTGTATCAGTTCATATTGATCTTTCTATGCTTCTCTGCATTCATCAGATTAAAAATTTCTTAAAACAAAGAAATATTTCATTTCATATATGTACTCTATTTGGTTAGCCTTTTCCCCAATTGACCAGTATCTACTTTGTTTTACATTTTTTATTCTCTCATTCACAAAAATATTGCAGTGAGCCTAGTAATAGAGTCTTTGGGCCAAAGAATATTTTAGCCACTTTGTTTCCAAGTAATTCCAAATTGCTTTTCAAAATAGTTGTGATGTGCTTCAAGTACCAAATGATGTATGTGATGTAGATCATCAGATAATGGTAGGCACCAAGAGCTGAAGTTCAATCATGTGAAGAATTCACAATGGCCATTTTCTTTGGTAAAAGGTAAAGTTATTTAGAGAAGAGGTTACAGACAAAATGAAGAGATACAATAGACATCAGGAGTGGTAAACATGAAATAGAGTGGGAGAACATATGAAAGACAAATTCCTCAGAGGAACTCACAATTTTCCAGTAGAAAGTGAGCACCTCATGAGGTTGAGTTACATTTAACTGGTAGGTTAAATCCTGAAAGGGACTTAGCACCTTAAAAGACTTAGTTAGCAGTAAGGAAGAGACCTGGGATTAGGAAGCCTAGTTGAGTAAGGGGAAATAGCAGGTAGCATGGGGGAGGGAAGGATAAAGAGAAGTGCAGTGGTCAATTGACCCAAAGAAAGGCAGCAGCCATGAGATGGCCCATAAGTAGGTTTTATGGGGAAAATTTAACCTCAAGAACATGATTGGGATTTTTGACTGGGCATGGTAAGGTGAGATTGCTGGAGACCTCTACAGAGGTTGGATCTCAGGGATTTGATACAATTTAAATTTCAGACTGAATGACCTCTGCAGTGGGTGGGACCATGAAGCTAAATAGAGGTCACTCTATTAGTGCCTCTCCCTGCTTTCCTCAGGGATCAATTAAGTGTTTCTCTATACAACCATACCATAACTCATCTTCCAATTTTGAATATTTTCAAATTTTCTCATTTTTGCCAATTTACTAGGAATAAAGTGAAACCTCAGAATAATTCTGTTGTGCATTTCTTGTATTAGTAATTTGGAGCATTCTTTCATATAGTTAGATATATCTTATAATTCATCATCTGAGAACTATTCATATCCCTCTTTACCATTTACCTGTTGGAGAATCTCACGTTAATTCTTTCTTCAAAGACTTTTTATTGAATATAATTTGTAATACAATATGATCAATAAAGAATATGTTCAAAATTTATGCATTCTTGATGGTTTGATTCCAATTGGATCTCTTATTAATTAATATAGAAAAGACTGACTCTTTCAGTATGTACTATTAGTACAACACTTCTTATCCCTTAGGTGCTTGTTAAATTCACAACTCATGTAGTTCTGAGATATGTAAAAAAGAAACAAAAGGGTAACAAGGAGAATATGGTTTTTACTGATGTAATAATTGAATAGATAGTATGTATGTGCATATATGTATGTGTCTAGTAACATATTATGCTTATTTGTATCTGTCTCTTCAATAAGATAATAATTGACTATTGATATCAGTGTTTATTGTTAAAACAGCTATAGGAGATGGATATTTTGAAGACTTGGGTGCAGCTCAGCATCTCCTGCTATCAAAAATAACTTTCCGAACACCCTTATCTAGTTTGGTATCACACCTAAAGAGGAAACGATATATAGAAAATAGTACTAGTTTTGAGCCATTGATCTATGTTTAAATCATGCTTATTTACTTAGTGACTTCATGATCTTAAAAACTATTGATCCTACTGTTTTGAGTCTTTTTTTTTTTTTTTTTAATAAAATGAAGGTAGATAATTCTTCTTTCAACAGAGTGGTATAATTAGATACAAAGATATATTCTCAGTAAGTATTGTAGTATTTTTATTAGATTATTATTAGAGATGATGACATTAATTTGCCAATAAGTTTTAATTCTTTCAATATGACTGTTTTATAAAATTTATTTTTAAGAGAAGAACACAAAAAATATTATGGTATATTTTTCCCTCAGTCTAAATTCATTACTTGGCTTTGGAACATAAGCAACACATGTCATTTACTGAAGATGGATGTGTAGAATCTGCAACTGTTGACTTTCCTGTCCATTTTTTCAGGGTATGAACATGATATTTTCCTATGTCCATGTTTTATTTTTCATTTACACTCCACCCATAGGGCTGTGCATATTTTTTCTGAAAATATTTTTTTATGAATTGAACATAGAACTTACACACTAGGTTTTCAAAGTCATTGGAAAAATGCACCTCAGCATGTATTGCTGTCCTGAATGCAGCAGCAAATTATTTAAAAATATATGAAGCATTCAAATCAAATAATGTGAGAATGAATTTTGCTATCATATGTGAAGGTTCCTCCCCACAATGATTTCAGAAATCATAGTATGTTTTTTTAATGAGAAATGAGAAAAAAGCCAGCTAAAACATCCAATACATTAAAACAATCTCTTTTTAAAGTCAGCATTTATTTTTGTGAAACCTTCACTCTCCCTACTCCTTCTTCTTAAAAAGAATGTAATAAGTTATCTTTTCTTCTTCTCTTTTTGGTACTAAACTTGTTCTTTTTAACTTTACAGACATGATTTTTATTATTTTATGGCTGTTCTTTTAATTTGCATGGATGTAGTAATTTTACATATGTTGTGTATGGATATGTTTTCTTGCCTTTGTCCACTTTGTTTTTTTATCTTTTCATTCCAGTGTTTCCATGTTTCTTTATATTCATCATGTTCATCATTTCTTATATTGAATTCCATTATGCTGTTGTACCACAGTTTGTTTCATCTTTCACCAGTAGATGGACACCTACTTTGTTTCCAGTTCTTGTCATTGTCAAACTGAGACCTGTTAAAGACCTCGCTTTAAAAGACCAAGGTCTCCCATTGTATTCTGGGTTATCTCTAGTCACCCTGAGCTGTATATCTAGTCACTTGAACCATATAGTTCTGGAGGGGAAAGTGAGGCAGGTGACCTTGCCTACCCCTCTCCCCCACTTAAATTCATTTCACTTGCCTATCATGGCATCACCTCTCAGATGTCATGATTCTCTTCAAGAATGAAAAGTAAACAACAAATCCATAGAAGTGCTACATACAGCATTTACATAATGCAAAATATTGTATTGGAAAGAATTACAAATGTGATAAATACAGAAAAACATGGAAAGATCTACATGAATTGATGTAGAGTGAAACAGTGATGCAGAGACAAAAAGATAGATGAAATGACTATAACAATGTAAACAGAAAGAATATCCACAAAGAATCAAAAATGAATATTATAGAATTATAAGGAATAAGCATGGATCGAAAGAAATGATATATGTGAGAAAACACTCTCACCTAGTCCATTTCCAGAGATGGAATGTCCACAAGGGTCCATTGCACATTTTTTCAGAACTTTTAAATGCATTGATTATTTATTTTATATAGGCTACTCTGTTCTGGTTGCAAGCAGGTGTTAGCAGGTTTGTTGTAAAACACCGAAAAGGGAATACAAAAGACAAATTGTAAGCCTCTGAGCCTGAAGAACTCAGCACCTGGCTGCTCTTAGGAAGTCAGTCAGAAACACCAGCCCCAGGGCAAATAGGGCAAAGATTTGAAGTCAGGTTCTCTTGACTTCAGGGCTGGTGCTCTATCCACTGCACCACTTAGCTGCCCCGAGGTGATTTTTTGTATCTGAATTTTAATAGGATATATATGGAGCTGAAGATATTGAATTAGAGTAAGTGAGAGAGTATCATGGTAACATAAAGAATTGATAAAAGCTTAGGGCACATTTTGGAAGCGATGAATTTAACTGTTTTGTAGTTTTTGAAATAAGACTTCCTGTAGCAAATGACATTTTAGTTATGACTTAAAGGAATCCAGAGAGATCAGTAGTTAAGCAGAGAATTTTGGTTATAGTGAACAGCCAGAAAAAATGCCTGGAGTTGAGTGATGGAATGTCTTGTTCATAGAATGGCCAGGATACTAGTGTCACATCCAGGAGTCTGTGTCATGGAAAGGCAGGACAGAACTTTTCCTTTAGACTTGTGAATCTATTGGACTTGCGAATTCACTGAATCCTCACTCTGAATCTCCTCGAGCTTCCCTGAAATTCTCCCCTTGACTGAATCCTGACTCTCTATGCTCTCAGAGAATGGGCTTGTGAGTACTTCCTGGGCTTGTGGGAGCTCCTTAAAAGTATGCTCTCTCTCTTAAAGGTGTGAATCTCATGGAATTCTAGTAAATACATTACTGAATTGTTAAGTTCCATGCTAAATTAGATAATTATATCTATTCCAGTGACTTAGCACCTTGTAAGAATCCTAAAATTTGAGGTCTTTATTTCCTAAAATATGGTCAATTTTTGTATAAATTCCATGAACTTCCAAGAAGAAAGTGTACTCCTTTCTTTTATGAGAAGTAAATCAGTTTCTCTACTTCAGATGTGTTGTGTCTTACTTTCTAGAGCCCCCAAGTTGGGGTTAGAAAACATACTTTTGCTTTCTACAGCCCCCACAGTGGAATAATTAAAATATACCTTCCTAGTGGAGAAGTGATGAGGTGGGACTCCTGAAGATGATGGGAAAATGGAATCCGTTTATTTCCAGGGCTTTCCCCTTTTTATAAAGTAACAAAAATAACTCTAAGCATGTAGGACCACTTAAACAACTTGCTCTGTAGTTTGCCACCTGGTATCACTCTGCTTCAATCTCAACACAGGTTGTCACCACTCCTCGACTTCTTAGGAAGGCCGAGAGCCCACAGGGGAGATGGGTAGAGGAACCAGAAATTATTAGCAGGTTCCCCCTGGGCTGAAGGGTCTTATACCTCACCCAGAATTTCCCCACTGACTGTGACCCTCTACACGGATGCTTATTTTTTTTTTTAAGTCCTTTATTGACAAAATATATGCATGAGTAATTTTTCAACATTGACCCTTGCAAAAACGTTTCTTCCAACTTTTCTTCTCCTTCCCTTTACCCCCTCCCCTAGATGGCAGGTAGTTCCATACATATTAAATATGTTAAAGTATATGTTAAATACAATATATGTGTACATATTTATACAGTTGTTTGCTATACAAGAAAAATTGGATTTAGAAAGAAGTTAAAAATAACCTGGGAAGGAAAACAAATGCAAGCAGACAATAACATAAAGAGTGTAAATGCTATATTGTGGTCCACACTCATTTCCCAGTGTTCTTTCGCTGGGTGTAGCTGATTCTGTTCATTACTGATCAATTAATACTGATGTAGATTCTCTCTTTGTTGAAGATATCCACTTCCATCAGAATACATTCTCATATAGTATTGTTGTTGAAGTGTATCCAAGTATATCCAAGTTCTGCTCATTTCACTCAGCATCAGCTCACCTAAATCTTTCCAGGCCTTTCTGAAATCATCCTGCTGGTCATTTCTCGCAGAGCAATAATATTCCATAATATTCATATACCACAATTTATTCAGCCATTCTGCAATTGATGGGCATCCAGTTAATTTCTAGTTTCTTGCCACTACAAAGAGGGCTGCCACAGACATTCTTACATATACAGGTCCCTTTCCCTCCTTTACAATCTCTTTGGGATATAAGCCCAGTAGTAGCACTGCTGGATCAAAGGGTAGGCACAGTTTGCTAACTTTTTGAGCATAGTTCCAAATTGCTCTCCAAAATGGTTGGATCCATTCACAACTCCACCAACAATGCATCAGTGTCCCAGTTTTCCCACATCCCCTCCAACATTCATCATTATCTGTTCCTGTCATCTTAGCCAATCTGTGTAGTGGTCAGATGCTTAAAGTCTGAAAGAGACAATATATATACACATAGGGATATACAAGACATATGCAAAGCAGAAGCAATGAAACTTTGAATGAGAAGCCTCTAACAACTAGGAGAGAAAAAGAAAAGCCTCTTTTTAAAAGATTGCATTAAAGTTAATTTTTGAAGGAAAGTAATAACATATTTCATAAGAGACTAAAGTAAGAAATGAGCCAATAATTTGTCTTACTTTTCCTCTTACTTTCCTTTTCCTTCCTTCTCCTACTCTTACTATTCCCTCTTCCTCTTCTTTATTCATAGAGGAAGCCATAGAGTTTTATTGTCACTTTTGAGGTAGAGTGGGCATAGTTGTCATGTCAGTGAAGAGAAATCCTGTTTAAGAAATTGCTTGCCCAGCAAATTTACTATTATGGAATTTATCATCTAAGATCCTTGTCTGAAGTACTAAGAAATTAAAGGCTAGAGAAAAGTCATTATAAATATTTTAAAGACCTGGGTAATGTTTCTTTTTGATAAACAAGTATAAACTTAAATAAATTTGGATTTCAGTATTACAAAATCTTGGTTAGTATGGAATTTGTTATAATCCAGGTTTGTCTGGCCTTTGCAGTCATTATTGGAAATACCAGAAAGACCTCTTCAAAATACTGTTTGATCCATAGCACTACTATGTGGCATGGACTCCCAAATCTTTTTACATCCTTTATGTTTTAAAATATTATGTCCAAAAAAGTGCTATGGTAGCTTGATAATTATCTGGTTTGGGGGATACAATGTTCATGATAGGCGTTCTTTGTCCTTGAGATGCCCCCTATACTATTTAGTAGCTCCTTATTCTTGAATCTTTTCCCTTTTTCATATGTGGAATCTTTGCAGGAAACTCCATCTCTTAATAGTATATTTCTAATTGATGGTCATCTCTCTCCTTCCTCCTGAAGATTACTATTCTCCCACCCTTTCCTTTAAAAGCAAACACCCTGAACCACCCCAAAACAAAACAAAATAAAAAACAACAACAACCTCTGGTCCTATTTAGCCTTACCTAGCATGTCTTTTAGCCTAATTATTCATCAGATTAGAGAATCAAAGATGTGACCAAGTATCAGTCATAACTTGGTTGTAAGACAAAAGATGCTTAATACTTAGAACACAGTGCTGAGCCATATCATCATCTTAGTATCAAATTATATTTATGGGGATAATTGTAATGTTCTGCTTGGTTTTCTTGAGGTCTTTGGACCAGCCTTTGTTTCAGCTGAGTAATCACCATGAGAATAGCCAGAGATAAAGTCTCCTTCCCAGTCTTGTCTCCTTGCCTGGGGCCTGGGCTTGCATTCTGGAGGCCCTTCCTACAGGCCTTGGGATCAGTGAAAAATGAAGGAGGACAGACCAGCCACCCAGGTGGTGTGAGATGGAATGTTCTTGTTGGCTCTTATATACTCTATTATAATTACATTATTGTAGGTGTCAATCTTGTAGAACTATATTAAGTACTAAATACATGTATTGAACTAGAGAACTATTAATCACCATGCTAAACTAGATAACCATTGTCTTATCAATACCTCTGAGTTAACACCTCATTTCAAGTAAGTTTCTCCAGAGTTCTGGCTCATTACAGACAATGATCTGGGTAGATGCCTGACTTTACTTCCCCTGCTCTACTCCTAACAGCTTCTGATATCCAAAGGACTCCCTTTGTGTGTTATAAAATGTCAGCAAATAAGAAGCCCTATGATCATCATTAGTTGCTTTGCTGCTTCTTTGGGAAATTCCCACTAATAAATAATCTTTATTGAGTGACTTTGCTGATTTGAGTGCTAGAGATGAAAGAAAGAAAAAAACGGACTCCTATTCTTTAAAACTTATTTTTAAATGGGGAAACTTAATATGTGCACAAATAAATGTATACAACAATACAAATTAATTTTGTGATTATAGAGTATATATAAGGAATATTAGCAACTGTGTGGATCAAAACTAATCCTCATATAGGAGGTGATACCAGAAAGAAGTTGGTACTCTTCCAATACACAGGGAAAAAAACAAAGTATTTTAGATGTGAGATACAACCTGTGCAATGGGATGAGAGGTGAAATGCCATATCTTCTCAAATTATTTCTAATGGATCTGGATAAATACTTTTTTTCCAATTGTTGGTTTTTAGTAAATTCCTTCTGCGTTCCTATGCATAGTGCAAGGGTCTGGTAGTTAAGGTAATTAACTGTTGTTTAATTAAATTGATTGACTCTGATCCCTTAACAAAGTCTAAGATTCCTAAGAAATTCTGTATTTTCGAATTTTGAAGGCAAAGAATTATAGTCTGAAAAAAAGTAATATTATGATTTAGGGTGTAATAGTAATGTACCTGATTTAGGCAATTTGCTCAGCACAAGTTTTAAGCTGATGGATTTTATAAGCCAAAAGATAAAGTGCAACAATAACAACTGAGTCTAGACATTACCAAAGACTATCATTTGCTGAGCCTGAGATAATATGCTCCAGTATTTTAGAGGTTTGTCTTAAACACTTTGGGATGACCTAATCATTCATGCTATTACATTTTGAAATTACAGAACCAGAAAAAAAAATCTGAATTTATTTACCTATGTAAATATAACACATGCATTCCTTCTAATGGAGGAAACAAGCTTAGTTGCATTGTCTTTGATGTAAAAACTTGGTTTTTGAAAAAAAGATGAGAGTATTTGTGTTAATATTTCTGAATCAAGAACTATTAAGTTTAATAATTGCAATAATTTTTCAGGTTCCGTATGGTTCTGGCTTTTAGAAGAATGTAGACCCCCATTATAGAAGTCAAGTCACAAACATTTATCAATTTCTTATTATAAATCAGCTACTGTCTTAAAGGGCCTGGAATACTAATACAAAAAGAAAGATGACTCTTTCTCTCCTCTTACCTTGTATTAGAAGAAGTTAATGTATAAAAAGGAAATTGAAAGGTGGTTGAGAGGGAGATAGAGGAAGCCAGGAGAGGAATGAAGTCATAACTAACCTAATCAAAATAGAGAGGAAAATAAATTTACCTACCTATACATTTAAAAAAAAAAAAAAAAAAAAAAGAACAGCTAGGTGGCACAATGGATAAAGCACTGGACCTGCAGTTCAAATGTGGTCTCAGACATTTTCTAGTTGTGTGACCCTGAGCAAGTCACTTAACTCTGCCTCAGTTTCATCTTCTGTAAAATGAGCTTGAGAAGGAAATGATACACTACTCTAGTACATCTGACAAGAAAACCCTAAATGACGTCACAGAGAGTCAGATATGTCTGAAAAGTGACTGAACAAGAACAATTCTAGAAAATAATTGTATCTTTAATAGAAAAATTACTTAGAAAGCTTAATCTAAGTAGGAAAGATAAAACTTGCCAAATTGGTAGAAAACTAAAACACTTGTAAAATAGCATGAGAATATTTTTCTGTCCTTCAGGAATTATTTATTTTAGGCATTTTGTTTTCTAATTTTTAATATTTAAGTTCCAAATTCTCTATTTTTCTCCTACTCCTCTTCTACCCACTAAGAAATCAAACAATATTATGTCCATTATGCTTGTAAAATCATGAAAAACATATATCCATATTAACCATTTTTTAAAAAGCAAGACAAACAGAGAAAATGAGAAAATTATACTTCAATTTGTTCACTCTGGAGGATTGTTTTGGTCATTGTTAGGATTACTAAGTGAGAACTGAGGTTGTCTGGACAGTGACAAGGTGAGAATTCAGGTTTTCTGGACAATTACAAGGTGAGAACTCAGGTTGACTTGATAGAGGGGGCAAGCTCATTGGCTGGGGTGGTTCTTCCCAGAAGCCCTTGCATTATCCCACGCCCATTCTCTGGGAGAATAAAAGAGAGGACTCTCAGAGAAAGAAGAAGACTCTCTGCATTACATCAGGCCTGACGGGGCTCTCTGCAGGAAGGGAAGTCACTTCTAAGGACAAGAGTTAACAGCAACTGCCTGGAGACAACGGTTCACTACAGGAAGAAGAATCTGTCTGAAAGATTTGAGTAGACACAGCAGATCTCTTCCCAGAGAGCGATCTGGCAGCTTCTGGAGACGGCAGCTCGTTACAATTGGCGCCCAACGTGGGGCAAGGACTTTTGCTTATCCTGACAAGAGGAGCTAGACCAGACCTTCGCAATTTGGCGCCCAACGTGGGGCCAAATTTTATACATGCATATCCTGTGATTGAAAATACTGACTCTGTAGGTAAAAAAAGGAGAAGATATGCACCTTTAGATTTGAATAAAATTAAGGATTTGAAAAAAGGTTGTACCCTTTATGGGGCTACATCAGCTTATGTCAAAATGTTACTAGATGGTTTGTCTTATGAAGTCCTAACCCTGAATGATTGGAAATCCATAGCAAGGACATGTCTGGAACCTGGAGAAAATTTATTATGGCTTGCGGAATTTCATGAATTATGTAAAATTCAAGTCAGATGCAATTTGGAAATAGGAGTTAACACACAATTCACTTTTGAGCACTTAGCTGGTGAAGGTCAGTATGGAGAGAATTCGGAACAGATTAATTATACCATGACAATATATGAGCAAATTGCTAAGGCTGCAATAAAAGCTTGGGGTGTCCTTCCTGGACAGAAAGATCGTGGAGAGGCTTTCACTAAAATACAGCAAGGTCCCAATGAACCTTTTGCAGATTTTGTGGGATGTTTGCAAACTGCTGTCAAAAGAACTATTGGAGAAAATTCAGCTACAGAAATAATGACCAGACATCTGGCTAAGGAAAATGCCAACGAGATTTGCAAAAGAATTATATGGGGATTAGACAAAGATGCTCCTTTAGAGGAGATCATAAGACGCTGTGCTACAGTGGGAACAAATGCTTTTTACACCCGGACAATGATGAATGTGGAAAGACAGGGTCCCTCATGGCAAGGGCCTTCTAGAGAAACCCGGCGATGTTTTCAATGTGGAAAAATTGGGCATCTAAGAGCTCAGTGTAGATATGGAGATACAGTGAGAAGACAGGGTGAGAGAAGACCTAAAACTCCATGTCCAAAATGTCACAAGGGCCTCCACTGGGCCTCTGAATGTAGATTGACACAGGGAAATGACAGGTGGGGCCCAGCTTCAGGCCCCCAAGTGGGGCATGATGGAAGCCGAGGTTACATCCAGAGAATTTTAAGACACGATCAATCAGCCAAAAGGCAATCAGATGGAAGAAAGGGATTGAAATTAGGAAAAATAGAGTTGTGTGCAGTAGAGACTACCGAGATACTCCCTGGAGAAGTGAAATCTGTTCCTGTTGAGCCTATGGATCCTTTGCCTCCAGGCACAGTAGGCTTGACCATTTCACCTTCTGAGAGTGCCTACAAAACAGTGTCCATCCATACACTGATGTGGGAGACTGGAGAACGTGTATCTAATATCCCAGTCACTAACACAGGCAGACAACGTGTGATTTATCAACCAGGAGAAGTAGTAGCATCAGGCTTATTGTTACGGACCCCTAATAAGCAACCTAGTGATAGTTGCCTAGATTTTGACTCCAATGAACAAAATCCAGGAATATATTGGACAGCAGCTGTGACAGCTGACCGACCTATGCTTACTATTTATATAAACGGAATACCATTTGAAGGATTGGTAGACACGGGTGCAGATCGTAGTTATTAGAGGTGCCAATTGGCCCGGTCACTGGCCAAAGATTAAAGCAGACACCTATATGTCTGGGGTGGGAGGATCAATAGCAGCAAAAGAGACAGCCCGAGTGGTAACTGAATTCCTTATACAAGCTTTTGCAATTATGGGTGTGCCACAAGCAATAAAAACAGACAATGGACCTGCATATACGTCCAAACATTTTACACACTTTTGTGCACAGTATAAGATTTTACATACCACGGGCATACCCTTTAATCCTCAAGGGCAGGCAATAGTAGAGAGAAGAAACAGAGATATTAAGACACTCCTCCAAAAACAAAAGAAAGGGGGAGCCACAGGTAGCCCTAGGGAACTTCTAAATTTAGTTCTCTATACCATTAATTTTCTAATTTTTGACAAAGATGCACTGGCTCCAGCAGACAGGTTTTATAACCCACCAGAAGGGCAGTGTCCAATGAGAGCATCTCCACTGTCCTTAGATAATCGCCAGGTGATGTGGAGAGATCCAGAAAGTGGTGAATGGAAGGGACCAGATAGGTTAACTGCCTGGGGGAGAGGGTTTGCTTGTATTTCTTCAGCAGGAGAAGGAATCAGATGGGTGCCAACGAGTCATATTCGCCTTGTCCACCAGAGAGAGACAGAAAAAGAGAAAGACCTCAAAATAAAGGAGAAGATCTAAGAAACATCTGACACTGAAAGAGCATGGATAATAAGAAGACTGTTAAAGAACTTTAAAAACCAGCAGGAATCATTGGACTTCCTCACACAAGATGAGACTAATGGACAATGGACTTATGGACATTTATAAATTTTCAATTTATGATTATGTTATATACTTCTAGCATGTGTTATGTTACTATGTTACTATATGCTTATGTAATTTATGTAATTATCTGTAATACTTCCCATATTGATGGATTTATGTTTCAAGGTCATTTATGTAATTATCTGTAATACTTCCCATATTGATGGATTTATGTTTCAAGGTCATGACTGTCCTATGTTCTAAATCAAAAGAAAGGGGGAGATGTTAGGATTACTAAGTGAGAACTGAGGTTGTCTGGACAGTGACAAGGTGAGAATTCAGGTTTTCTGGACAATTACAAGGTGAGAACTCAGGTTGACTTGATAGAGGGGGCAAGCTCATTGGCTGGGGTGGTTCTTCCCAGAAGCTTTTGCATTATCCCACGCCCATTCTCTGGGAGAATAAAAGAGAGGACTCTCAGAGAAAGAAGAAGACTCTCTGCATTACATCAGGCCTGACGGGGCTCTCTGCAGGAAGGGAAGTCACTTCTAAGGACAAGAGTTAACAGCAACTGCCTGGAGACAACGGTTCACTACAGGAAGAAGAATCTGTCTGAAAGATTTGAGTAGACACAGCAGATCTCTTCCCAGAGAGCGATCTGGCAGCTTCTGGAGACGGCAGCTCGTTACAGGTCATTATATTAATCAGAGTAGCCAAGTTTTTCATATTTGATCATCATTATACACAGTGTTATCCACAAAAATCTCTTGTTAAAAATCACTTCTCACGCAAATAAAGTCAGATCTAAACAGTTGGGAAAATATCAATTGCTTCTGGGTAGGCTGAGCTAATACAATAAAAATGACAATTCTACTTAAATTGGTCTACTTATTCAGTTCCATACCAAACTGCCAAAAAATTATTTTCTATAGCTAGAAAAAAATAATAAAATTCATCTGGAAGAACAAAAGCTCAAGAATATCAAGGAAATTAATTAAAAAATATATAAAGCATGATGATCTAGCAGTACCAGACCTAAAACTAAATTATAAAGCAGCAATCATCAAAACCATTTGATACTGGCTAAGAAAGAGAGTGGTAGATCAATGGAATAGATAAGATACACATGATACAATAAATAAGCCCTACAGTAATCTAATATTTGATAAACCCCCAAACTACAGATTCTGGGATAAGAACTCACTATTTCATAAAAATTGCTAGGAAAAACTGTAAAATACTATGTCAGAAACTTGATATAGACCTACGTGTCACACCCCATACCAAAATAAGGTCAAAATGGGTATGTGACTTGGGCATAATGAATGATACCATAAATAAATTAGGAGATCAAAGGATAATTTGCCTATCAAATCTTTGGAGAAGGGAGGAAGTTATGACCAAAGAAGAACTAGAAAAAGGCAAAATGGACAACTCTGATTATATTGTGCAAAAACATTTTTGCACTAACAAAACCAACAGAAACAAGATTAAAAGGGAAATACAAAGCAGGGGGGAAATTTTTATAGCCAGTATTTCTGATAAAGATCTCATTTCTAAAATATTCAAAGAACTAGATTAAATTTATAAGAATACAAGACATTCTTCAATTTTTAAATGCTCAAAAGATATGAACAGAAAACTTTGAGATGAAGAAATTAAAGCATCTATAGTCATATAAAAATGCTCTAAATCAGTTTTGAGTAGAGAAATGCAAATTTAAAAAAAAAACAAACTCTAAGGTACCATCTCACTTCTCTCAGATTGGCTCAAATGATAGGAAAATATAATGACAGATGTTGAAGGGGGTGTGGGAAAAGTTGATGGAGTTGTTAAATGATCCAACTGTTTAGCATGGTTCAGTATGAGACTTAAATCAGTTATTTTATTATTTAGTGCAATAGTTTTCTTAGTTTTAATTTTAATAATCTCCTCTTTGAATTTCAGAATTTCTAATTTGGTATTTAATTGGGGATTTTTAATTTTTAGTTGCTTGCCCAATTCATTGATCTCCTCTTTCCTATTTAAATCATGTAGTTATTTAGAGATAAAATTTCACAAGAACTGCTTTGATTATAATTGTCCTTCTATTGGGTAAAATGATGGATTCTTTCTGTGATTTGTTGTTTGACCCACTCATTTTATTTGAATTAGATTATTTAATTTCAATTGGCTTTTAGTCTATCTTTCCCTGATCTTTTATTGAATATAATTTTTATTTCACTGTAATGTGAAAAGAAAGCATTTACTATTTCTACCTTTCTGTATTTGATTGTGCCCTTGTACATGGTCAATTTTTGTGTAGGTGATATGTACTGCCGAGAAAAAGATGTATTTCTTTCTGTCTCTATTCAGTTTTTTCCAGAGGTCTATCATATCTAAGTTTTCTAAGATTTTATTAATCTTCTTAGTTTCTTTTTTGTTTATATTGTGTTAGATTTATCTGATTTTGAGAGAAGTGAGGTCCCCCACTAATACAGTTTTGCTGTCTATTTGTTCCTGTAACTGGCATAATGTATTCTTTAGAAATTTTTATATTCTACCACTTGGTACATATACATTTAATATCATTACAAATTCATTATTTATAATATCCTTTATCTAGATGTACTTTCCTTCCTTATCACTTTTAATGAAATTATTTTTTTTTTGCTTTATCTGAGATAAGAATTGCTACCCCTGCTTTTTTTTTTTTTTACTTCAGTTGAAGCATAATAAATTTTGTTCCATTCTTTTACCTTTCCTCTGTATGTGTCTCTCTGTGTCAAATGTGTTTCTTGTAAACAACATATTGTCAGATTCTGTTTTTTAATCCCAATCTGCTATTTGCATCAGTTTTATGGGAGAGTTCATCCCATTCACATTTGCAGTTTATTATTATCAGCTCTGTATTTACCTCTATCCTGGTTTATTTTCTCTTTCCACCCTGTCCTTGGTTGTGTGTAGTGTGTGTGTGTGTGTGTGTGTGTGTGTGTGTGTGTGTGTGTGTGTTTAACCACCTCACCTATTACCTTATCTTCTATCACCTTACCCCCTCATCTCTTACTAGAGTTTCTGCCTTCCCTTCTTTCCAACCCCTTTCCCTTTTCTTTTTCTCTTTCTCCTCCTACTTCTTTATAGGGGGTAGATAAATTTCTATTCAATTGAAAGATTAAGTCATTCCTTCTTAGAGCCAAAAGTGATGAGATCAGAATTCAGACAATTTTCATCTCTTTCCCTTCTTTCCCTAGATTGTAATAGGTCTTTTGTGCCTCTTCATGTGATCTAATGTTCCCCATTATAGCTCCCTTTTCCTCTTCTTCCAATAGAGATCTTTTCCCCACTCTTTAATGTCTTTGATATCATCACATTAGATTTCATTCATAATCACACCCTCAGTCCATGTGATGGCCCTCCTCTGTCTGCCCTAATGTCAAGTATAGTTTACAAGAATTAGAGATGTTGTTTTCCTATCTAGGGATATAATCAGTTCAACCTTTAAATAACATATATTTTCCCCTTTTTACCTTTCTATGCTTTTCCTGTGTTTATAAATCAAATTTTCACTTTAGTTCTGGTATTTTCAATAGAAATGATCGAATGTCTATTCTTTGAAAGTGATGCTCAGTCTCAATGGGTAGCTAATTCTTGGTTGTTACCCTAAGTCCTTTGTCTTCTAGAATATGGTGTTCTTCTGTGTCTTGATACTATTGTTTTTGTCTGGCAGATTGTAGTATTTCTTCCTTAAGATTATAGTTCTGGAGTTTGCAACATTATTCCTTGGGGTTTTCCTTGTGAGTTCTCTTTTTGAAGATCATCAATGGATTCTTTCAATGAATATTTATCCCTCTGTTTCTAGAATATCAGGGAAGTTTTCCTTTATGATCTCTTGAAGAATGCTATCCAGGCTCTTTTTTTTTTTTTTTTTTTTTGCTCATGGTCTTTATGTAGATCAAAAAATTTTAAATTGTTTCTTCACCATCAGGTATAATAGAGCCTACCACACCCTTGCTTTAACATTTTTCTAAATGTTTTTAGATGGCAGGTAGAAATGACACTAAGTGAATAAAGAGGGAAAATGCAGTGAAATTGAAATGTCAATAGAGAAGACCCATGTAAAAATACAAATAAATGAACCCTTTGCTTGAGTCAGCAAAATTGTGAAGGTTTTGTTCATATTAGTTCATATTGGCAGTAGGAAAAAAAGTGCTTAAGACAACATTAGGAAGTAGTGAGTGACTCATGTGCCTACTTTCCCAGCTATATGTAATTTTTTATGAGAATCATCTATACTTGAATCAAATATGTTATCCTTGATTATGGGACTGATAAAGAGCAAGCAGTGTTTTATAAGCAATGTCCTATATTGATTCACATAGCTAGTTAAGTGTTAGAGAAAAGATTCGAAATATCACCCCACATCAAAGCCTGGCCTATTGTCCTCTATATAGGATGATAGAGATTTAGATTTAGAGGTAGAATGTACCTTAAAAGTCATCAAGACCTATTTTCTCATTTTAAAGATCAGGAATGGAAGGCATAAAAATGGGTAATACAGCTAGGTTGCATAACAATTCAGGTGCTCGTACATATAACATTCTCTTCACTAGTAACAGCAAACTACATAAATATTTGTTAATTTAATAATAGGATAGAGAATATAGAGCTTGAGAAAAGAAGGTCAGAGGTATGGAACTGGGTACAACTCACTGGAACAGAAGTTAAGATTTTAAATAATTTCTCTGACTGGTTTTCAAATTTGCAGTTTTGAGATGTACAATTTAAAATGATACCTGTTTTCTAGAATGAAACATTCACAAGGCAAAAGTATAAGACTCAGATATTTTCTGCTTTAAAAAAAAAATCAGGTTTTAAAACAATTTAATTTTCTTTAAAAATTGAGTATTATGAAGATAAATAATATTTCTTATATTCAGTCTAAGTATCCATCAAACAATCTAAACTTTTTAATGGAGTTATTCAAAATGTTGGAAATAAATTCTAAAATGATGATCAATTCTGAATAGAAGTGGGTATCTTCAACAATTAGGATCCAAATCTTGATCAGTAATGAACAGAATCAGCTACACCCAGCGAAAGAACACTGGGAAATGAGTGTGGACCACAACATAGCATTTACACTCTTTCTGTTGTTGTTTGCTTCCATTTTTGTTTTTCTTCCCAGGTTATTTTTACCTTCTTTCTAAATCGATTTTTCTTGTGTAGCAAAACATATAAATATATATGCATATATTGTATTTATCATATACTTTTAACATATTCAACGTGTATGAGTTTACCTGCCATCTAGGGAATGGGGTAGACCGGTAGAGGAAAGGAGTGGAAAAGTTGGAACAGAAGTTTTTGCAAGAGTCAATGTTGAAAAATTACCCATGCATATGTTTTGTCAATAAAAAAGCTATTAAAAAAAAAAAAAAAGGAAAATACACTCAGATTGGACTGCTGATAATGAAAGGAAAGCAAGGAAAATGGGAAAACATTATGGACTTGGCATGATTTTATTGAAGAATCTGTCTCTTTAAATGTCCTTCCCAGTTTAACTTAAGAAATGTTTGCATTGAATATTCTGACAAACCTAGAGAATTCAGGAAAGATTAACAGTTTTGTTAGTTAAAAAACACTATACAAATGCTGAGGGTGTCTGCATGACATTAGTGAATTGAAAGCAGTTTGTTATCCTGTGATAAGGACTAGACCAGGTGGCTCTTTTCTGTGGCTTAGGATGTGGGTTTCTTTGGTCTTGCTTGCCCCAGACACAGGGGAAACAAGTCAAGTATGCAAAATGAGCAGTATTTTTAATTTCACTGTAGTTAGCCAACGATCTCATGTAAGTATTAACCATATGACCTCCACTGGTAGTCATTTTCAATGTTAACTCATTATACATTTATGGAGCATTGTGCTCCTGGAATCAAAGATACAAAAAGAAAAAGGAAAATTCCTGTCATCAAATATCTTGTTATACTGTGGTGTGGGTTAATAGTTACAACACCTGTTTTTGTTATGTTAATTTGCATATATTTGTAGCATGTTATCAGTAACAGAGCAACCAGAATTATAATTTTTATAAGGAAAAGGGGTATTACTATGATTTTATGTTTATTACATTATGAAATTAATAGAGGAAGTACTTTGTTGTATGTGTATTCTGTGAAGATAAATATTCCCATTTTCAGGTAGCTATGCCTATGATGAAACATCTCCAAATACTCTTAAACTGAATATTCTCTTTGACATCCACCATGTTTCTTATCACTATCCAAGGAATCAAAGGGTTTCTCATTTTTATATACTTTAACATTTAAGCTATGAATCATCTAGTCATTACATTGTCAATAGTTTATCAACTAAAAATTAGGTATTTGTGGGTGCAAGTGTAATGGAAAGAGAACATGGCTTTGAGTGCTCAAAGTTGAACATTTATATGCTATAAAATGTTGAAAAAAATCATTTAATTTCAGAGTCTTAGCTTTCTTGTCTGTAAAATCAGGATGTGACTAAAATAACATTTCTCCTAATATCCCTTCTAGCACTAAATTCCTGTATCAGAGGATAATCAGAACTGAAGTTACTGATTTAGTCAGCTCTTCTGCTGGGGGTATGTTTTCTCCTGTTGAGGGATAGGAGACCCCAAAAGTTTGGGGTCACAGACCAGTGTTGAGGTGTCTCAAAAGAATTTGCAGGCTTGAGCCCATTTCCTAGGCAAGGGGCAAAATTTTACTGTAATCATAATGCCATTACAAGGGGGCTAAGTTTTAAAAGAAATTAGCAAAGTGAAAGGAGATCCCTTTATCCAGCTTTCCTATGCTAATTTTATGGCCCAGAGGTAGGAGAGGAATGGTCTTCAGAATTTGGTTCTCACTGATCAGATTATTAGTTAGCAATGATTCTATTCAGAATCAGACAGATTGTTCTTAGACTGGGTGTGTGGGAAGTCCAGAAGATTTAGGATTACTGACATTATTAGAACAGAAGCCCCCCCTCCCCCTTAAAATCAGGAGACCTCAATATCATTGCTATATTACATTAGTACAAATGGGATGACATTCAAGATGAAGATGGTGACGTTTGGGAATGGGGCCTTTGTAAATAATGCATCAGGTCCCACCTGAGGGCTGCCTTGAGGATGCTAATGGCACACTCAACAATCCTGAACGTCCCTACTGCCCAGGGAGCTCCCTAGCCTGAATAAAGGGTTAATCTCCCCACTGGTGAGAGCCCATAGACTGACATGGAGAGAGCTGGAGAGAAAAGACTAGGAGCAAAGCTCTCATCCTTGGAGTGTTGTTAAAGGTACACCTGGAAAAAGTGAAAAATAACAAGAAAGAAAGAATGCTAATCTTAAGTGCCTCAGCCACCTTTTGAGCTTTTTGAGAAGTGAAGGCTGGACCATTGTCCCTGCAGTGAGAGAAGTTCCCACTGGCTTGCCTCTGGGATTAGAAGCTGGCCTGAGAGAGTAAAACCACCCAGAGGGAGACAGGGTGCCCCTTTGGCTGTAAGGGTCAAGGAGCTGGGGAATTAAAAGTGCCATGATTGGGGCAAATGGGCAACAGCATGGGCAGCTGGATCTGCAAGCCTATTTCCTTTGCATAGTTAATAGAATAATTTTTTGCTGTCAAAAGTTTCATATAGTCCTATGAGCAAAATATGAAAAGCATATTTGGAGTCTGTATAGATGTTCACTCTCATTGATTTCCCCGGTTCTAAGAATCACTAGACCCATGTGTAAACCATTCACCGTCTGGGTTGTTATGTCACTCGACAAAGTGTTGTCAGGGAGCAGAGTGGCAGGGGTGAGGGTGTGGTGCACTAGGAGAGTCAGGTCGGGGAGCCTGATAGCTGTAAGCCTCCCACTAGCAAGCCACTGATGCCTTTGGCTTCCAAAATGCTCTGAATCCGGTAGTGAGCTTAGAGGCTCCCTCAATTAGAAGGGCTCTGTGGCAGCTAGCTCTCAGGCAGGAGGGTCACCCCCAAAACACCCAAGTTTCTTTGAGAAGTAAGCATGGGCTCTGGGATAAGGTTCAAGAGCCAGAGTCAAGACCCCTAAGGTCTGGCCCCACCTTTCATCAGAGTAAAAGGTCCTAACAAACTGATAAGGCTGTGTGGGCTCTTAGACAAAGAACCATAGCCCTGAGTGGGGGAGTGGGAGGGAGAACTGGAAGTTAGGGGTTTGTCCAAATATGTGGAGGATGTTACTTGAGTGTCCATGTTCATTGGAGTAAAGACTCACTCAGTACAATGGTTTGCAAAAGAAAACATCTTTAAGATCTAAAGTGGAGAGCCATTTTGTCCCATGGGATACTTGTATAGGGCTCACATGGTTTCTACTGATTATTTTCTCTGATTATAGAAATTGCTATAAGGAAAAAGCCAGGGGCATGATTTTAACAACATTAAAACAGGTCCTTCAGGCCTCAACCTGAGAGCATATACATGACAGGAAAGCTGTTTGAAAGCCAATCGTGCAATAATAATTAGCCAGACTCAGAAATAATCAGGTGGGAAACAAAGAAGCAGAACTGGGAAACTGAGTCAGAAGGATTCCACCTTAAGCAGAGGCTAATGTTGTCCTCCCAACTCTTGTCCAGATAAAATGTCCACCTAGAAACTTGTGACATTTCTCTTGAAGGGTGGGCTAATGACTTAATGATCAGGCAATCAAATTCAGAACTCAAAAGAGAATATCACTTATAGTCCAAAGAGATTTTATCTTTAATATCAAATTCTACTAATCACAGTTTAAGACTAAATACATTATTTTGAAAGTTTACCAGGATTTAAACCCATAGGAAATTTTGTTTAACATGTTTTATATGTTTAAAGTTACCTGGTGCAAATGACCAAATGATGCAATTAAACAAGCTTAGAGATTCTTCTTAAAGGCATTGCTTGTTTAGAAACTATAAATCCTTAATAGAGTCATTTCTCAGGGCTAATAAACTTGGTTACCCTGATGGTTTCAAGAAAACTGGCAAGCTTACAAAATAAAGAGACAGAGACCCCAGGGAAGGAGATGAGCTTGCTATTGCCCCCCCCGCTCCCCCCGCAATTATTCTTAGTGTTTTCATGGGCTGTACTGTTTGATATCTTTTTCCCATTCTGTGAAAGGGGAAAAAGGTGATGCACACCTCAAACTTGGAGGTAAATCCATAAGACTTAACATGATGACAATAATTCCGGGTAACTTAGTTCACAATTTTCCTAAGTAATATCCAGATAGTCTTATCTATAATTTCTATTCCCTTAAATAAGTTTTTTCTTTTGTTTTAATGAGAAAACAAAACAATTCTTAAAATTGAAAACAGATTTTAAAATTGACTTTAGTTAATCAGATACCTTAGATTCTGATTAAATGTCCTAGAGAGACTGAAGTGCTGTTGGCTATTTTTCAATTTCCACAAACCATTTTTCTTTTGTGAAACAGGAAAAGGATTAAGGTGCCAGTTTTTACTGATAGGGTCCTCAGAAGTCTGATTCAAGATAACTCAAAAGCAGGTTGTAGCTAGAGTTAGCAAACTGCTTTTCTGTTTTCCTAAAATTCCCAAATTCTTCCTTTAACATTATCAGTGCAAATAGATTACAATTTACATATCCCTTTAGTGGACTTTAATTGGAGTTCCTTTAAAATTGTTTTTACTATCATATCTCAAATTTCCTATTTACTTTACACACATATAGAAATCATTTATCAGTTGGTCATATCTTGAAAAAAACCATAAAGTTATCAAATATAAGGCAATTTTGTATATACAATAAAGCATATAGCACGTTTTATGCCAAGCACTTTTGCAACCATGGTCTTCAAAACAACGATCAGAAATCTGTGCAGAGATAAAATAATTTGCCATAAAATACATAGATAATACATATCCATAATTGAAGCAGAGAATGGTGGTCTTGCCAAATGCAGAGGCTAAGTTGCTTTCTCACCTTACATTGCCGTGCTGGATGGTTCCAAGGGTACCTGAATTCTTCCCAGGTAGTTCCTGAACAGAATGTGCTGAAAGCTGGGGTGACTGGTGGTAGGATATCCCTTTGATGGTAATTTCAGGTAGTAGGACTCAGGGAATGCTGATCATTACACAGTATTCCCATTCCCCCCAAACTGGGTTGAGGAAGTGTTTGGGTAAAATTATGTGAGTTCCCCACAGCTACTTTCCCTATTTCTACAGATGAAGCAGAATTTGTTTTAATCTGAACTGAGATGAGAGGCGTTACCAAACAGAGGGATTTGAGCTGTATTGATCTTGTTAGCAATCCCCACAACTGAGATACACTCAGGATCACTCCGGGGAGTGGAATGGAGAAGGTCTCTTAATGTCTTCTGGAGTCCTTTCCCAAAGGAACAGAAAGGGGCCTCCAGACAAGATAGGAGTCAAGGGAAGGTTAGCAAAAACTTGCTATTTAACTGGGTTGTTTTTTTCATTTTCTTTTCTTTTAGAATGGGGTAAATTCCTGGAATTATCCCCAATGTTTCAGGATTTTTTTCCCCTTGCAATCTTAAAATGTATGATTACTTTCAAAATTTTGAGAATCTGTTTTTTAATTTTTTTATTAATTTTTATAATTATAACTTTTTTTTGACAGTACATATTCATAGGTAATTTTTTTTTTTTTTTTTACAACATTATCCGTTGTTCGCCCTTCTGGTCCAAATTTTTCCCCTCCTTCCCTCCACCCCCTCCCCTAGATGGCAGGCATTCCCATACATATTAAATATTTTATAGTATATACTAGGTACAGTATATATGTGCAGAACCGAATTTTGTTGTTTTTGTTGTTGCAAAGGAAGAATTGTATTCGAAGCTAAAAATAATCTGGGAAGAAAAACAAACAAACAAAAAAAAACAACAAAACAGTGCTCACAGTTTATACTCATTTCCCAGTGTTCCTTTTCTGGATGTAGCTGATTCTGTCCATCATTGATCAATTGGAATTGGATTAGCTCTTCTCTATGCTGAAGATATCCACTTCCATCAGAATACATCCTCATACAGTATCATTGTTGAAGTGTATAATGATCTTCTGGTTCTGCTCATTTCACTTAGCATCGGTTCATGTAAGTCTCTCCAAGCCTCTCTGTATTCTTCCTGTTGGTCATTTCTTACAGAACAATAATATTCCATAAGATTCATATATGATAATTTACCCAACCATTCTCCAATTGATGGACATCCATTCATTTTCCAGTTTCTAGCCACTATGAAAAGGGCTGCCACAAACATTTTGGCACATACAGGTCCCTTTCCCTTCTTTAGTATTTCCTTGGGATATAAGCCCAGGAGTAGCACTGCTGGGTCAAAGGGTATGCACATTTTGATAACTTTTTGGGCATAATTCCAGATTGCTCTCCAGAATGGTTAGATTCTTTCACAACTCCACCAACAATGTTGTATTAGTGTCCCAGTTTTCCCACAGCCCCTCCAACATTCATCATTATTTGTTCCTGTCATCTTAGCCAATCTGACAGGTGTGTAATGATACCTCAGAGTTGTCTTAATTCGCATTTCTCTGATCAATAGTGATTTGGAACACTCTTTCATATGAGTGGAAATAGTTTCAATTTCATCATCTGAAAATTGTCTGTTCATATCCTTTGACCATTTATCAATTGGAGAATGGCTTGATTTCTTATAAATTAAAGTCAATTCTCTATATATTTTGGAGATGAGGCCTTTATCAGAACCTTTAACTGTATAAATGTTTTCCCAATTTGTTACTTCCCTTCTAATCTTGTTTGCATTAGTTTTGTTTGTGCAGAAACTTTTTAATTTGGTGTAATCAAAATGTTCTATTTTGTGATCAATAATGGTCTCTAGTTCTCCCTTGGACACAAACTCCTCCCTCCTCCACAAGTCTGAGAGGTAGACTATCCCATGTTCCTCCAATTTATTTATGATTTCATTCTTTATGCCTAAATCTTGGATCCATTTTCATCTTATCTTAGTATGTGGTGTTAAATGTGGGTCCATGCCTAGTTTCTGCCATACTAATTTCCAGTTTTCCCAGCAGTTTTTGTCAAATAATGAATTCTTATCCCAAAATTTGGGATCTTTGGGTTTGTCAAACACTACATTGCTGTTTTTATTCACTATCTTGCCCTGTGAACCTAACCTATTCCACTGATCAACTAGTCTATTTCTTAGCCAATACCAAATGGTTTTGGTGACTGTTGCTTTATAATATAGTTCTAGATCAGGTACAGCTAGACCACCTTCATTTAATTTTTTTTTTCATTACTTCCCTTGAAATTCTCGACCTTTTGTTGTTCCATATAAATTCTGTTGTTATTTTTTCTAGGTCATTAAAATAGTTTCTTGGGAGTCTGATTGGTATAGCACTGAATAAATAGATTAGGGAGTATTGTCATCTTGATTATATTCGCTCGTCCTATCCAAGAGCACTGAATGTCTTTCCAGTTATTTAAATCTGACTTTATTTTTGTGGCAAGGGTTTTGTAGTTTTGCGCATATAATTCCTGACTTTCCTTTGGTAGATATATTCCCAAATATTTTATACTATCGACCGTTATTTTGAATGGAATTTCTCTTTGTATGTCTTGCTGTTGGATTGTGTTGGTAATATATAAAAATGCTGAGGATTTATGTGGATTTATTTTGTATCCTGCAACTTTGCTAAAATTCTGAATTATTTCTAATAGCTTTTTAGCAGAGTCTTTGGGGTTCTCTAAGTATACCATCATGTCATCTGCAAAGAGTAATAATTTGATTTCCTACTCTAATTCCTTGCATCTCTTTCTTGGCTCTTATTGCTGAGATTAGAGTTTCTAGTACTATATTGAATAGCAATGGTGAAAGTGGGCAACCTTGTTTCACTCCTGATCTTACAGGGAAAGGTTCTAGTTTATCGCCATTACATATGATGTTTACTGAAGCTTTTAAATATATGCTCGTTATTATTTTAAGGAATAGTCCATTTATTCCTATACTCTCAAGCGTTTTTAGTAGGAATGGATGTTGGATTTTATCAAATGCTTTTTCTGCATCTATTGAGATGATCATATGGTTTTTATTAATTTGATTATTAATATGGTCAATTATACTAATAGTTTTCCTAATATTAAACCAGCCCTGCATTCCTGGTATAAATCCTACTTGATCATAGTGTATTATCCTGGGGATTATTTTCTGAAGTCTTTTTGCTAAAATCTTATGTAAGATTTTAGCATCAATATTCATTAAGGAAATTGGTCTATAGTTTTCTTTCTCAGTTTTTGATATACCTGGTTTAGGTATCAGTACCATGTCTGTGTCATAAAAGGAATTTGGTAGGACTCCTTCAATCCCTATTTTTTCAAATAGTTTATATAGCATTGGAGTTAGTTGTCCTTTAAATGTTTGGTAGAATTCACATATAAATCCATCTGGTCCTGGGGATTTTTTCTTAGGGAGTTGGTTAATAGCTTGTTTTATTTCTTTTTCTGAGATGGGACTATTTAGACTACTTACTTCTTCCTCTGTTAATCTGGGCAAGCTATATTTTTGAAGGTATTCTTCCATTTCATTTAAGTTATCGAATTTATCGGCATAAAGTTGAGCAAAGTAGCTCCTAACTATTGTTCTAATTTCCTCTTGATTAGTGGTGAGTTCACCCTTTTCATTTTCAAGACTATCAATTTGCTTTTTCTCTTTCCTTTTTTTAATCAGGTTTACTAAGGGTTTGTCTATTTTGTTGGTTTTTTCATTGAACCAACTCTTAGTTTTATTAATTAATTCAATAGTTTTTTTTACTTTCAATTTTATTAATCTCACCTTTCAATTTTAGAATTTCAAGTTTTGTGTTTGTCTGGGGGGTTTTAATTTGTTCCTTTTCTAGCAATTTTAGTTGTAAGCCCAATTCGTTGGCCCTCTCTTTCTCTATTTTATGCAAGTAGGCCTGTAGAGATATAAAGCTTCCCCTTATTACTACTTTGGCTGTATCCCACACACTTTGGTATGATGTCTCATTATTGTCATTTTCTTGGGTGAAGTTATTAATTATGTCTATGATTTGCTGTTTTACCCAATCATTCTTTAGTATAAGATTATTTAGTTTCCAATTATTTGTTGGTCTATTTTCCCCTGGCTTTTTATTAAATGTAATTTTGATTGCATTGTGGTCTGAAAATGATGCATTTACTATTTCTGCCTTATGGCATTTGATTTTGAGGTTTTTATGCCCTAGTATATGGTCAATTTTTGTATAGGTTCCATAAACTGCTGAGAAGAAAGTATACTCCTTTCTGTCTCCAGTTAGCTTTCGCCAAAGATCTATCATATCAAATTTTTCTAGTATTCTATTTACCTCTTTGACTTCTTTCTTATTTATTTTGTGGTTTGATTTATCTAATTCTGAGAGTGCAAGGTTGAGATCTCCCACTATTATAGTTTTGCTGTCTATTTCTTCTTGCAGCTCTCTTAATTTCTCTTTTAAGAATTTAGATGCTGCACCACTTGGTGCATATATGTTTAATATTGCTACTGCTTCATTATTGATGCTACCCTTTAGCAGGATATAATGCCCTTCTTTATCTCTTTTAATTAGATCAATTTTTGTTTTTGCTTGATCTGAGATGAGGATGGCTACTCCTGCTTTTTTGGCTTTGCCTGAAGCATAATAGATTCTGTTCCACCCTTTTACTTTTAGTTTGAATGTATCACCCTGTTTCAGGTGTGTTTCCTGTAAACAACATATAGTAGGATTTTGACTTATGATCCAATCTGTTAACTGTTTCCCCTTTATGAGGGAGTTTACCCCATTCACATTTATGGTTAGACTAATTCTGTATTGCTTGCCATGCTGTTAACCCCTGCTTATGCTTTTCTCCTTTCCTTCCCTCCTACCCCTCTACCCAGTATTAAACTTGTGAGCACCACTTGCTTTTCACAGCCCTCCCTTTTTAGTATCCCTCCCCCACCTTAAAGTTACTTCCCTTATTTTTCCTCTTTTCCTCACAATTTCTGTATTCCCTTCCCCTTAGCTTACTCCTTCCCTCTCACTTTTCAATGAAGTGGAAGAAGTTTCACCATAAATCGAATATGTCTACTGATACACACTATGTTCATCTCCCTCCTTTATTTCTCTCAGATATAATAGGTTACCTTTGCCTCTTTATGAGATGTAGTACCGTCACTTTACATTTTTTTATGATATAATTTCCTTTCCACCTCTAGTTTCCAGGACAAATTATACATATGTTCTTTACATATTTTTATGGAAGAAGTATAGTTCTCAAGATTTCTTTTTACCTTTTTAGAAATCTCTTGAGTTCTGTATTTGAAGATCAAACATTTTATGTAGGTCTGTTTTTTTTTCATCAAGAATAGAAGGAATTCATTTATTTCATTAAAAGTCCATCTTCTTCCCTGGAAAATGATGCTCATTTTTGCTGGGTAAGTTATTCTTGGCTGCATACCAAGTTCCTTAGCCTTTCAGAATATCACGTTCCAAGCCTTTTATTCTTTTAACGTGGACGCTGCTAGATCCTGGGTTATCCTTATTGTGTATCCTCCTTATCTGAATTGCTTTTTTCTAGCAGCTTCCAGTATTTTATCCTTTGTCTGATGGTCCTTGAACTTGGCCACTATATTTCTTGGCGTTTTGATTTTAGGGTCCCTTTCAGTAGGTGATCGGTGAATTTTTTCAATGTCTATTTTACCCTCTGTTTCCAAAACGTCTGGGCAGTTCTCTTTGATAATTTCTTCGACTTGACTACTTGACTTCTGCTTGACTACTTCTTGGTTTCTCCTTCAGTCATTCATTTCTTCTTGTTCCAGTCTAATTTTCAATGATGTATTTTCTTCATTCACTTTTTTTATATCTCTTTGTAATATTCCAATTGATTTTTTTTCTTCTATGGAATTTTTTTTCCATTTTATCCATTTTATTTTTTAGAGAGCTGTTTTCTTTTTCCAGCTCACTAATCCTGTTTTCCTTGGAGTTGTTTACCTTTTCCAGCTCACTAATTTTGTTTCTCAATGATTTGATCTCTTTATCCACTCTGGATGACTTCTCCAGGCTCTCTTGCCAAGCTTTCCCTTTCCTTTTCCCATTTCTCTTCTAGCTCTCTTGTGAGAGCCTTTTTGATTTCCTCTATGAGATTCTTTTGTATTGAGGAGCAGAACATATCCCCTAAGGGGGCCCCATTCCTCTGGGGACAGTCTGTTTTTAGTCTCCTCAGTGTTTGCAGTCTCCTCTCTCTCCCTACAGAAGCTGTCAATGGTTAGAGACCTTTTGAATTTTTTGTTCATTTTGTCAGAGCGAATGGAAGAAAAGAAATTGACAAGAGAAACAAGTTGTCTGTTTTGGGGGGGATGAGGCTGGATGGTGTTAATGGGCTTCCTCTACAGACTGGGGGTAGGGCAGCAGAGAGCCACTAACAGGACAGTGATGGCTTCGCTGAGTCTGCACTCTGAGGCTCTGAGAATGCTCTGAGTCACTCTGGGTAGGGGTGGGGGTGGTCGGGTTCTGAGAGAAGCTAGCTTTCCGGGGTTTTAATCTTCACCTCCGGTGTTTACACCCTCTCTGCTTCTCCTGGCTTGCTGCCAAGACAGAGTTTCCACAGTGGGGTAAAAGCCTTTTCCCAGAATCGGCAGAGATCGTACCCCTCCCCCTCCAGTGTGAGCTGTGTGAGCTGTCTGTCTCACTCTGCCTGCCTGCCCTCAGTCTGTGCCCAGTCTCTTCGACCCTCCCCAGAGCAAACACAGACATTTTCTGGTGAATTTCAAGGATGTCTTCTCTTGGTGTTTATTTGTGGGTTTCTTTCTCGGTCAAGCACTTCATGAAGTAAGTCCTGAGAGAAAATGCGGAGCTCAAGCCGAGAATCTGTTAAGATGTTATTTTAATTTAATTAGCTAACTTTTTTTGTTTAGTCCCTCAGCTTGATCATAGCTTAAGTCCACCGAAAAAAGTTAGGCTTTTAAAAAAATTTTCCCAGCATTCTAACTACGTCATGAAGGTGTTTATTTGTTCTTTTATGTATTTTAAATCTTTCCAGGTAAAACATCTAACTCACAGAACAAATATGATAGACGTTCTGTATAGAGACACAGGCACAGACAAAATGACATGAAAGAGAACTTTCTCATCTTTCCCAAAAGCCATAAAATTTCCCGAAAAGATATCCTATAGCACTTCTGTCTCCTCTGGCATCCCAGAAAAGGTGAATGGTGGCAAAGTTTTCCTAGGAACTTTGCTGAAAATTTTAACAATTTCCCAGTCTGGGCATCTACAGTCAAGAAAAGCCTTCTCTCAGTAGTTGGGGGTGTCTCGCTATAAAATTGTTGGATAAAAATTGGGGGGCTTACCTTAACAAGGAGGGAACAAGCCAGGGGAGGCCAGACTCTCCCCATATCAGGCCTCCAAATGTTGAGGTTGGGAAGGGGACCCCAAAGTTTGGCGTCACAGATCAGTGTTGGGTGTTGTCTCAAAAAATTTGCAGGCTTGTACCCATTTTCTAGGCAAGGGCAAAGTTTTATTGTAATTGTAATGCCATTACAAGCAGTACCAAAGGAAAATAGCCAAGTGCTAAGAGAGAAGAGATCCTTTCAATCAGCTTCTTATCATTGACATGCTAATTCTGTGGCCCAGAGGTAGCAGAGGGGTAGCCTCTAGAATTTGGTTCTCACTGACCAGATTATCAGTCAGCAGTGAATTGAGGAGTAGTCTATTCATAATCAGACAGATTGTTGTTTTTAAATTGGGAGTGTGGAAAGTCTAGAAGATTTAGGATTACTGATAGAACAGAAGCTGCCCCCCCCCTTAAAATCAGGAGACCTCAGTATCATTGCTATGTTATATCACCACCCTGAGCTTACTCTAGTTCCAAAGTCAGTGCCTCATTTCCAATTTGGATTTTCTCCAGTCACTTGAATTTCAAGTTATTTGTTTATCCTTTTACATTTTAACACCACATCCTTATCTCTGGACCTCCTAGATCAATTTGAACAAGGTGTTTCTAAAAGATAACAATGTAACCCTAAGAATACTAAACTTAAGAGGCAAGATCAGGGTTTGGGTTCTGTGATATTATTTTCTACTTTTAGGATCTTGAGCAAATGTTTAAACTTCTTTGGGCCTCAAATTTCTCCTCTACAAAATGTAGATAACACTACTTCCTTGAATTGGTATGGAAAAAGTACTTTGGACAGCATAAAACAGTTTTAAGTTATTATTGTCACTAATTATTTTATTCTTGGTTCTCTAGCTTTTCCCCCCATTCTTCACTTTAGCACTTTCTTTTTGCTCTAATTCATTATTGCTTACATCACACTTAAATGTCTTATTAATAGCCCCTAATTACCCTTTTCTTAATCAAAGTCATATTTAATTATATCCCAGTTCAATTACTTCCTTGCTTACATTTCGTTTATGCTTTCCTTTTGAATGTTTGCACTTTTGTTGCCCTCCTTATGTTGTTATCCCCAGATCTATCAAAAAAAAAATAGTATCCACAATGCTTTGTAATTACATTAATATAATTTTTGTTTTGTTTTAAGGGAATGAAATATTTGAAAGGAAGTTATTAACAATGCAGTGTTAGGATTTTAAGGTGAGAACTCAGGTTGTCTGGGCAGTTCTCTAGCTCAGAATTCACACCTTTAGTTCCGGCCTTTTAGAGGGAGTTTACACCTTTAAACTTCTGGGGGAGAGTTTACTTGTTTAAAAGAAGTTTGCACCTTTAAGAGGAGCAAGTTCATTGGTGGAAGTATTTCCCCAGCCCCTGTTGAGTTCTCACATGCCCATTCTCTGCGAGGATAAAAGAGGCAACATTGAGCCTGGAGAAGAGTCTGGCTGGGAGAGTGAGTTGAGATGGCAGTCTGGAAGGATAACTTAGAGATGACAGGACCTTTATTTACATTTTGGTGCCCAATGTGGGGCAAAGACTTTTGCTTATTCTGACAAGGATTTATTCTGAGCCCTTCAGAGGAGCTAGCCCGGACCTTGACATTTTGGCCCACGAACAGTGACGGACAAGAACCAGATCTCAGTGGAAAAGTCTCCCTGACCCAGAAGCATGAATAAAAGGAAACTTTGTTAAAGAGCTAAAGTAGCATTTCAGTGAAATGTGGCAGATGCCTTCTGTTCAAGGAAAATGTTTAGAGAGCATTATCAAGGTTATGAAAAGCCAAGGATTGATTATAATTTTGGAGGAGATTACTGAATTTTTTAAAACTGTGCAGGTCATATGTCCTTGTTTTTCTCTGGAAAAATAATTGGATCTAGGTGAATGGGAATTAGTAGGAGAGCAATTAGGTGAACACTACAATTCCAATCCAAATTCAATTTCCAAAGATACACTTCATACCTACAATTTAATCCAAGTGGTTTTAAAAATTGTTAGACTAAAGGAAAAGAAAAAAGAGCCAGAGGGGGAGGATCCAATTAAACTAGGTGAAGAGGATAAATTAGATAACAATGGAGTTAAGTACAATTCTGAACAACAGGAGCATTTCCCATCTCCTCCCTAAATTAACCCTTCAGGGGTGGAGCAAGAAGGAGGAGGGGAAGAGGCAGAAGTACAAACAGAATCGCTTGTGAAGCAGCCTAAGCCTATGACAAGATTAGAAAAATCATTGGTTAAAGCTAAGAGAGAAGGACAGGATATAAGTGATTTTATACATGCATATTCTGTGATTGAAGAGATTGATTCTGTAGGTCAAAAAAGGAGAAGATATGCAGCTTTAGAGTTGAATAAAATTAAAGATTTGAAAAAAGATTGTACCCTTTATGGGGCTACATCAGCTTATGTTAAAATGTTACTAGATGTTTTGTCTTATGAAGTCCTAACCCCGAATGATTGGAAATCCATAGCAAGGACATGTTTAGAACCTGGACAAAACTTGTTGTGGCTTGTGGAGTTTCATGAATTATGTAAGATCCAAGTCAGATGCAATTTGGAAACAGGAGTTACACAATTCACTTTTTACCACTTAGCTGGTGAAGGTCAGAATGGAGAGAATTCAGAACAGATTAAATATCCCATGACAGTATATGAGCAAATTGCTAAAGCTGCAATAAAAGCTTGGGGTTCTCTCCCCGGACAGAAAGATCAGGGGCGGCTTTCATTAAAATAGAGCAAGGTCCCAATGAACCTTTTAAGGATTTTATGCAATGTTTGCAAACTTCTTTAAACCTGTAAACGCCTCCTCAGAAGTCCAAAGGTGTAAACTCCCCCTAAAGGCCTGAACTAAAGGTGTGAATTCTGAGCTAGAGAATTGCTCAGACAACCTGAGTTCTCACCTTGTAATCCTAACAATGCATCACATCAACTTAATTTTTTTTTTTGATGGTTGAGATTCATTTATTATTGTTTTGTTCCACCAAGGCCTTGCACATAACAGTACTTAATAGGTAGTAATTTGAAAGACACATTAACATTTTCCTTCATGTGATACTCATATAGCACTGTTTTATTCTTTTTTTCCCTTTACAATTCTGATAACTATCCATGTTATTATTAGCCTTCCTAAAATGATATGAGAATTCAACATTGTACTGCAGATATGATCTGACCATAGAAGAATGAAATGGAAATAATCACCCTTCTCTTGGTCTTAGACATTGTACTTCTCTTAATGTCACTTAAGATCTCTTAAAATTTGAGTTGCCAGTTTAGACAAATAATTGGTCATAAAGTATCCATTCACTAACATCCCCAGATCTCTTTTAAAATGCTATCTCACTAAGCCTATCTCACATTGGGTTTGTGAAATTGATTTATTTAAACCTAATTATAAAAATATTTATACATATGTGTGTATATTTATATCCATATATAATGGGGGGCAAAGATAGATCAGTGGATGATCTTATTAACATGCATCTTAATAGACTGATCCCTGTATGTCCTATTAAAGTTTATCTGTTTTGTTTCTTTATTTCCAGCAACCACTGTCTGACACCTTGCAGATGCTTAATAAATGTTTTTTGATGTTTTAACTGATTGATCTATAAAACTAGTAGTTCATCCTAATTGTTGGTCCCTTTTTAAGCTTTTATTTATTTTCTAAACTGAAGCAATATTGACTCTTTCCTAAAGATATCTTTGGACTCAAAGGCTCCTACTGTCAATCCAGGCCCTAAATTCCTATAAAACAGAGGTTCTTAACCTGGGTTTCAGGAGTTTATTTCAAAATTTAATCAACAATTGTCACCTAACTATTCTTTTTATGAAAATGTTGTTGCTATTGATGATTTATAGATCATTGATTTCACATTTTTACTCTGTGTTGGGAGTTGGGAAATCTTGACATTGATGTTTAGGCACCAACTGTTGAGGTTTACAATGGCCCTTCTCTTTGGCAAAAGGTAGACTTATTTTGGAGAAGAGGTTATAGACAAAATGAAGAGATACAATAGACATCAGGCATGGTAAATATGAAATGCAGTTGGGAGAGCATACAATTAGTAAGGAAAGGGGTTTTTAACAATTAACAATGGAAAAGACACATTCCTTAGTGAAACTCACTATTAACTAGGAGAAAGGACATATTGCATGAAGTGGGAGTTTACCATTGACTGGCAGGCTATAGCCATAGAGGCATGCAGCACCTTAAAATAATTAGTTATAAGAAAGACAAAGATATCATGACATATAGTCAGGGGGGGTTGGGGGGGATAAGAGGAAAAATACTATGAGGCATGGGGGAGGGGGAGGACAAAGTCTCCACGAGGCCAACCACCACCAAGGCAAGCTTAATCCAAAGAGGTAGTAAAGGTGGCGTGGGCTATGGAAAAATTTATGGGAGAAATTTAACTAGAAGGTTTGACACAGCAAGGTGGAGCTACCCAGACCTCCATAGAGAGTAGGACTATAAGTTTGATCCCCATCAGCGCCTTTTCCTGCTTCCCTCAGGTAGTAATCTTGTCTATACTTCAGTCTTTCTCTGCCAATCCCAATTAGTTACTCAGAATCTCCTCAGTGGAAGGAGGGATAGCATCCATAGTATAGAAAGTTCCCACTGTACATATATTGTGACCTATGCAAATTTTTGTTCTGCCCTGCTGGCTATATCAAACTTGTATATGCTGTTTAAATGACCCAAGAAATATCATATAGATCATTAGAAAGTACTTTTAATTAAGCACTATTCAGCAATAGCATTGTTCAGTTAAAAACTTTTTGTCAACTGATTTACTTTTATAGAAAGTGAGGAATCTTAAATCTCTATGTGTCTTTAGAAAATTTTTTCCTAGAGTAACTGAATTTATTTTTATAAATTGTATATAGGATTATTTTTTTTTAATTTTTTAATTATTATTATTATTATTTTTTTTTTTTTGAGGCTGGGGTTAAGTGACTTGCTTAGGGTCACACAGCTAGGAAGTGTTAAGTGTCTGAGATCAAATTTGAACTCCGGTCCTCCTGAATTCAAGGCTGGTGCTCTATCCACTGCGCCACCTAGCTGCCCCTATAGAATTATTATATACAATTCCAGCTTGTGTAAATCTTTCTAGGTCTTTGTTTCCTCATCTCTGAAATGTGGGATTGTACTAGGTAACTGCCAAGGTTCTTTTCCAGTTCTGAAAAACATTATGATTATGATTTTTATAAATATTACGATGAACTATGATTCAGTCCTTGCCCTCCAGAATCTTGCCACAAGCTGTATTCATGCACATTTTTCCAAAGGTGGACAAATTCAGTTATTAAATAAAATGTGTTATTTACAAGCAACTATGAGTAAATTTTGTGTGGTAGAAGGTGATTCAAGTACTTTGCATGTTTAGACAGGGTGGGGTTAGGGAAAAATCCCCATCTTATTTAGTGAGGCTAAAGACTAGACATAATGGAGAAGGTTGGACTTTGGAAGTTGTTTTAATTGTGGGGCCATAGAATTGGCATATTCATACTCTGTTGCTTCTGTTTATGCTTTAGAATGCCTTTTGAGTTACCTTTAGCAAAAGAAATGGATGTAGTTGGTTTCTTTTAACTTGGTCAACGAGGACATGATTGTTTGTGTTTTTATTTATCATCTTTCATTATTATTTTAATTATAAAAAATCCATTCTTGGGGAATTGTGGAAAATATGTGTGTTAAAACTCATATAATGATATTATTCACAGCTGGACCCAATCTTGTATATTCATTGGTGGAATTCTCAAAAGCAATACAATAAAGACAGAAGGACCAAAGGATAGGACAGAAGACCCAGATTTTAGTCCAGATCTCATTTATAACTCGATTTTATTGTATCTGAGAATTATTCATTATAGATATTCAACAAATTGAAGTGAATGAACCAATATGCCATTAAGTAAAACACCTTTCAGTTATTGGAATGTTTTTAAACAAATCAAATACACAGCATCAAGAACAACAAATCCATAATTTTTAAAAAATCCTTTTTTTAAAATTTTGTTTTACTTTTGGACTGGTGATCTAACACATTCTTGTTCAGCCAACCAACAAGTATTTATGAAATAGCTACTTATGTACCAGATGTATGTGAGGGATACAAATATATATAAAGAATTAAACAATCACTAATCCTAAAGAGTTTATATTCTAATGTGGGAGAGAATAAGCACATATATGAATATATACAGTGTAAGTATCAAGTTTTGTTCAATAGTGAGGGAGCCAGCCTTGAGTCCAGAAGAACTGAATTCAAATTTGGCCTCAAACACTTACTAGCTGGGTGAATCTGGGCAGGTCATTTCATCTCTGCTTGCTTCAGTTTCTTAAATTATAAAATGGGAATAATAATAGCATCTGCCATGCAAGAGTTTTGTGTAGATCGGATGAGATAATATTTGTAAAATGAATTTAGCACCATGCTTGGCATATTAGGTGTGATATAAGTGCTTAATCCCTTCCCCTTTCCTTTTATATAAAAAGCAGTTAAATGCAAGGTTGTTTAGAAAGGAGGATACTAACAGTTGGGGATCAACAAAGGCATCATTCAAAATAGAAAGAAGGAGGTAAGGAAGAAATGTGTTCCTAGTATATATTATTATCAGTATCAAAGTATAGAGAAGAAAGATGGTCTTTCTCTGCTCTTTGTAAAGAAAGCAGGATAGTTTGAGTGGATTGATCAGTGTAGGAGATAGATTTATGTCTATAAGATTAATAATTGAAGTTGAATTACCATAGATTTTTAAAGTCCCTGCTTGACTTCAACTCTAGTTCTTTGTCCATTACATCATTTTCCCTGTCATAATATGAAATTCAATTTAGTTGTATTACTTTTCAGTGGGTCATTGAATTTTTTAAAAACCATCTTTATAGGCTTTCTATATTATGGTTAGTGTGAAAATGTGGTTCTAAAAATTTGTAAATTTTGTCTTTTTAGTTTTGTGTGTGCTATATTGATATCATAGCATAACAGTTTTGAAATTACATTCAAATAAGAACATAAATACCAGTGAAGAATAAATCTCTGACTGAAGAAAATTAGTAGCTAGTGACAGTCAGAAAATTTTCTTTTAAAACAATTTCAGGTTATAGGTAATCAGCATCCATAGAGGATATAATTATGAAATTCTAAATTTATATGTGAAAATAGAATGAAAACTAGAGATATGATTTAATTCCATTCATAATAATTTGTTTTTTTTTTTGTTTTTTTTTAATTTTTATTTTATTTTATAATTATAACATTTTTTGGACAGTACATATGTATGGGTAATTTTTTACAACATTATCCCTTGCACTTAATTCTATTCAGATTTTTTCCCTTCCTCCCCCAACCCCCTCCCCCAGATGGCAAGCAGTCTTATATATGTTAAATATATTACAGTATATTCTAGATACCATATATGTGTGTAGAACCGAATTTTTTTGTTGCACAGGAAGAATTGGATTCAGAAGGTAAAAATAACAGTTTACATTCATTTCCCAGTGTTCCTTTTCTGGATGTAGCTGGTTCTGTCCATCATTAATCAATTGGAATTGGATTAGCTCTTCTCTATGTTGAAGAAATCCACTTCCATCAGCATACATCCTCATACAGTATCATTGTTGAAGTGTATAATGATCTTCTGGTTCTGCTCATTTCACTTAGCATCAGTTGATGTAAGTCTCTCCAAGCCTCTCTGTATTTCTCCTGTTGGTCATTTCTTATAGAACAATAATATTCCATAACATTCATATACCATAGTTTACCCAACCATTCTCCAATTGATGGACATCCATTCATCTTCCAGCTTCTAGCCACTATGAAAAGGGCTGCCACAAACATTTTGGCACATACAGGTCCCTTTCCCTTCTGTAGTAGTTCCTTGGGGTATAAGCCCAGTAGTAGTATGGCTGGGTCAAAGGGTATGCACATTTTGATAACTTTTTGGGCATAATTCCAGATTGCTCTCCAGAATGGTTGGATTCTTTCACAACTCCACCAACAATGCATCAGTGTCCCAGTTTTCCCACAGCCCCTCCAACATTCATCATTATTTGTTCCTGTCATCTTAGCCAATCTGACAGGTGTGTAATGATACCTCAGAGTTGTCTTAATTTGCATTTCTCTGATCAGTAGTGATTTGGAACACTCTTTCATATGAGTGGAAATAGTTTTAATTTCATCATCTGAAAATTGTCTGTTCATATCCTTTGACCATTTATCAATTGGAGAATGGCTTGATTTCTTATAAATTAAAGTCAATTCTCTGTATATTTTGGAGATGAGGCCTTTATCAGAACTTTTAACTGTAAAAATTTTTTCCCAATTTGTTACTTCCCTTCTAATCTTGTTTGCATTAGTCTCTTTCTCGGCTCTTATTGCCAAGGCTAGAGTTTCTAGTACTATATTGAATAGTAATGGTGATAGTGGGCAACCTTGTTTCACTCCTGATCTTACAGGGAAAGGTTCTAGTTTATCACCATTACATATGATGTTTACTGAAGGTTTTAAATATATGCTCCTTATTATTTTAAGGAATAGTCCATTTATTCCTATACTCTCAAGCGTTTTTAGTAGGAATGGATGTTGAATTTTATCAAATGCCTTTTCTGCATCTATTGAGATGATCATATGGTTTTTATTAATTTGATTATTAATATGGTCAATTATACTAATAGTTTTCCTAATATTAAACCAGCCCTGCATTCCTGGTATAAATCCCACTTGGTCATAGTGTATTATCCTGGAGATGATTTTCTGAAGTCTATTTGCTAATATCTTTTATTTAAGATTTTAGCATCAATATTCATTAAGGAAATTGGTCTATAGTTTTCTTTCTCAGTTTTCGATCTACCTGGTTTAGGTATCAGTACCATGTCTGTGTCATAGAAGGAATTTGGTAGGACTCCTTCAATCCCTATTTTTTCAAATAGTTTACATAGCATTGGAATTAGTTGTTCTTTAAATGTTTGGTAGAATTCACCTGTAAATCCATCTGGTCCTGGGGACTTTTTCTTAGGAAGTTGGTTAATAGCTTGGTCTATTTCTTTTTCTGAGATGGGACTATTTAGACTACTTACTTCTTCCTCTGTTAATCTGGGCAAGCTATATTTTTGAAGGTATTCTTCCATTTCATTTAAGTTATCGAATTTATCGGCATAAAGTTGAGCAAAGTAGCTCCTAACTATTGTTCTAATTTCCTCTTCATTAGTGGTGAGTTCACCCTTTTCATTTTCAAGACTATCAATTTGCTTTTTCTCTTTCCTTTTTTTAATCAGGTTTACTAAGGGTTTGTCTATTTTGTTGGTTTTTTCATAAAACCAACTCTTAGTTTTATTAATTATTTCAATAGTTTTTTGACTTTCAATTTTATTAATCTCACCTTTTATTTTTTGAATTTCAAGTTTTGTGTTTGTATGGGGGTTTTTAATTTGTTCCTTTTCTAGCAATTTTAGTTGTAAGCCCAATTCGTTGGCCCTCTCTTTCTCTATTTTATGCAAGTAGGCCTGTAGAGATATAAAGCTTCCCCTTATTACTACTTTGGCTGTATCCCACACACTTTGGTATGATGTCTCATTATTGTCATTTTCTTGGGTGAAGTTATTAATTATGTCTGTGATTTGCTGTTTTACCCAATCATTCTTTAGTATAAGATTATTTAGTTTCCAATTATTTTTTGGTCTATTTTCCCCTGGCTTTTTATTAAATGTTATTTTGATTGCATTATGGTCTGAAAAGGATGCATTTACTATTTCTGCCTTACTGCATTTGATTTTGAGGTTTTTATGCCCTAGTATATGATCAATTTTTGTATAGGTTCCATGAACTGCTGAGAAGAAAGTATATTCCTTTCTGTCTCCATTTAGCTTTCGCCAAAGATCTATCATATCAAACTTTTCTAGTATTCTATTTACCTCTTTGACTTCTTTCTTATTTATTTTGTGGTTTGATTTATCTAATTCTGAGAGTGCAAGGTTGAGATCTCCCGCTATTATAGTTTTGCTATCTATTTCCTCTTGCAGCTCTCTTAATTTCTCTTTTAAGAATTTAGATGCTGCACCACTTGGTGCATACATGTTTAATATTGATACTGCTTCACTATTGATGCTTCCCTTTAGCAGGATATAATGCCCTTCCTTATCTCTTTTAATTAGATCAATTTTTGTTTTTGCTTGATCTGAGATGAGGATGGCTACTCCTGCTTTTTTGGTTTTGCCTGAAGCATAATAGATTCTGCTCCACCCTTTTACTTTTAGTTTGAATGTCTCATCCTGTTTCAGGTGTGCATTCATAATAATTTGTAAAACTATTTCCCTGCCTAATAGTGCAAAGCTAGTTTCTTTGACAAAAATATTCTGAATATTTTATTTAACTTTTAAAAAGTAAACAAAACTGTATTCGAGAGATATCTTAAAAATGGGAAAAGGACCCACATGTATGAAAATATTTGTAGCAGCTCTTTTTTGTGTTCGCAAGGAATTTGGGAATCGAGGGGATGCCCATCAGTTGAGGAATGACAGAACAAATTATGGTATATGAATGTAATGGAATACTATTGTTTTGTGAGAAATGAATTTGATCAATTTATTAATTCGGCCAACTAATAATCAATACATTGATAGCAATGGTTTCTCTCAGTAACCAAATACTCCTAATGGAGATACCAAATGACTCAAATATATATATATATTTTTGAAAGTGAATATCCCTGACAGAAGAAATCAACTCTGATTGTTGAATATTTAATGATGAGATGGGTTAGAAGTCTTGTGCTTCTCCTACTTAGAACATTGGCTTGATCAGCTAACTCCAGCAGTGTGAACTGGGGAATCCATCTCCACCCAGACCACTCTGGTTTTTTTCCTTCATCAACTGGGTTAAATTCAATTTTAATGGTTGGTTCCTAGGACTGGGGCTTGTTTTCTTAGACAAAAACTCACCTAAATTGTATTCTGTTAATACTTTAAACAGAAGTAAGATCTCTTAGTTAGATGGGGTCCCACCCAAGATAAAGGATCTTGCTCTCTGAGGATTAAGGACATATTTCCAATCAGCCATTGTCCTTCTGACACTTACTGACCTATGGAGCCTGGACCCTAAATGAATAAAGAGTTAAAAACCTGGATCCTGGTTTAATAATTGCAAAATAAGTCTCATTACTAAACTATCAATCCTAAATATTTAGATAAAATCTTTTCCCTTTGGGATTTTTTTTTTTTCTTTTCTCATTCAATTCTTTTATAACAGTTGAGGTTTAATAGATTAGGTTTTTATTTTATTTCAAGTTTGATCTCAACTAAAAATACACTTTCCAATAATATTATTTCAAAGTGAATTAATTCATCAAATATTTCCTTGTCCATTTATCAGATGTTCTGCCATTTCTTGCCTTTTTTTTTGGCAGTCATTATTTTGAGTTTGCAGCTATTGATGCATATCTGAATACTGTTCAGTTTGGAAAGACATTGTTCTTCACTTTTTTGTTTTATTGTTACGCAACATTTAAACTGTTTGCTTTATTAGGAAATCATGAGACAACATGAAGAAAAAAATATGTATATAGAATACACAAAAGCTATGACTTTAAGATATGTAACATTAATAAAAATGAAAGAATTTTTCAGATATGTAAATGATCATCTCTATGCTATATAACAAATATTACTAGAGAGAGAGAGAGAGAGAGAGAGAAAATGTAGAAGTCATATGAACAAATGAATATATGAAGAAGCATTTATTAAGTTCTTATTGTGTCCCATATACTGTGTTAAGTGCTAGGAATACAAATAAAAGCAAGAAAGGTAATCACTTTCCTTAAGGAATTTACATTCTAATGAAGGAAAGCAGCATAATAAAGGAAGCTAGAAAGTACATGCTTGATAGCTTGATTTGGAAATAGTACAAAAGTGGAATGGGAACTTTATTTTTCTTAAGAAAAAGAAGAAAAAAAAAAACAACTTCTGTACAAGAAGCAAGGATATGGGGGCAAATTCCAAGTTCCAAGAAGAAAGGATTGAGGAAGATAAACAGAGTACTGGCAGAATGATTTGAAAGTGGTCAGCAAGACTTAATTTTATTCTTTTTTTTTTTTTTTTTTTCCCCCAATGCATGAAGAAACTGAGGTCTGGAGAAGTTACTTACCTTGCCCAAGATTACATGAGTAATAGAGTTAAGTTGAATCCATATCCTCTGACTTTGCCCAGGACAAATCATTTAACATATCTAAGCCTCAGCTTCTCAACTATTAATTGGAGTTAATTTATAGTATCTACCTCATGGGGATTTTATAAGGAACGTGCTTCATAAATCTTAATGTGTCACAGAAATGTGAATTATTATTTATGTCTTTATTTCAAGATCCACATTGGACTTCTCTGCAATGCAATGATTTAATATTTTAGTAGGTTTAAGCCTCCTTAGCCAAACTTCAATTCTAAATACCCTTAAGTCATTTTCCATTTAAGGAATAGAAGTATCATTTGAAAGTTATATTTGAGCTGGGTCAAATTTATTTCGTATTCTTAAACTTGGAAATGGTAATAATCCTTGGAATGTCTGGATTAATGTAATATGTGCCAAGAAACCTCTTGGAGATTATAAATAGGGAATTTGCTTTCTAACATAGCCCTTACCATTAAGGACTATGAAGGATGAAAGTATGAAAGGAAAGAAAATCTCACTGCCATCTAAAAGCTGTTGCTAAATTATTCATTTCTTGTCCTATGTCTCTAGATAAATATTTTACTTTTGAGTATTGTAAGTCAAATAAAACTGAAAGTCATAGTTCATTGGCAGTTGTTTTATTGAGAAATGACTTTATGACTTCACTTTCTTTTCTGACAATGTTTCTGATTTGTACTACAATTTATATGATTTTACAAAAGATTCACGGATTTGTAAAGGATTGTAGTTTTTGTAGTCCTAAACTCATCCATATAAAAATTGACTGTAGAATATTTTCATCAATTAAGCAAGACGTTGCTTGTGGTATCTTTTGAGGATGGATTCCTGTTGCCATTTTAGGTACTTTTAGATAGTTTTGACAGGAAAGTTTCATTTACCTGAAATCTGCCTTTCTGCAACATTAACCAGTTGTCTTTACTTGTTTTCTCTGCTGCCAAGCAGAAAAAAGGTCTGATTCCTTTTCCATACAGTTAACTCTTCAAGAAGATGATTATCAAGACCTCTAGAAATCATATTTTGTCAGATCTAAATATCCTCTCAGCTTTTAATCAGATGTCTGTGAATTATTTCAAGGCTTCTCACCATTCTGGCCATTTCTTCCGGATGCATTCCATTTCAATAATATTCTATTAAAGTGTGGCACCCAGATTTCCAGTTCATATAAGCAATAAGATGGAGGAACAAATATCTTCTCTGTTGTCCACAACCTCTAAAATCTTTTTAAAACAGAAATCATGAGCTAAACATAAAGCAACTTCAGCTATTTTTCATGGTCTAAGACACTCAGAATTAAAAAGAAGGTTAAAAAAACCTATGAACTCACTGACCCCGAGTTTACTGAGTAATTCTCCTCTTTTTAATGCACATTTAATGCAGTGAGGTTTCACTAGTAGACCCAAAGACCTGAAACAAAAGCTAGGCTCACAACTCAATCCCTCTTTCTTCTTCCAAAGTCATGTACACCCCAATTCTAGGTTGTAGAAGTTTGGGCAGGGACATATAACTAAAAGGGAGCCAGCAAACTTTGAGCAGCAAAGGAATTCTGGGGCCCACCATCCTGTAGCACCAGTGCTGCAAAGTTCCAAATGGTATTTCACTCAATCCCAGAGAACCATTATAGCAAATCTCTGAACTGCTCATGCCAGGATGGACTACAATTTTATTATTCCTGAAGGAAAAAACACAATGTTCAGCTAGGGCCAGTTCTGACCATCTAAAAGTCCCCTGGGGCAGAATTCATCTCACCTGTTTAACTATGAATTACTTAGTACAGGATAAGGCTGAGATATTTTGAGATCCAGCCCCTAAAGAAACCACTTTAAGAGGGGGCAGAATAAGAAAATGAATAACGAGAAATGGGGAGGAAAGGCTAAATTACCAAAAATTTCAGGAAGAAGAAAACTTCTTTGAACATAGACAGATAAATTAACAAGGAAAAAATTAACACTAGAAAGAAATATGGCCTGCAGATCTAGTAAATGCATTCCATCATCTTTGAATAAATACTACAAGGCAAAGAAGATTTGATGAGACAAACATCCTTGTAAGAATGTGAAGAGAATATGGAACCTCAACACAAGCTCTTTTTAACTATTTGCTACAAAGAGCTAATAGAGATCAAGAAAGTTAAGTAGCTAAAAATAGGTAGAAAAAAGCCAAAAATCATTATCCAAGGAATGAATAACAGGTTTTACACACATACTTTTTCTGTTAGCGAAGTTTATTGAAAAGTATTTAGAGACACAAATAACAAAGCTGCTATTCTTTGTTTACCTCTGAGAGAATTGTTTTTAACTGTGCTATAGGATTCCCAAGTCCTCTATCAATTGATACTCCAAGCAATCATGAAACATATTCTGTGTACTCATTTTGTAGAATGATAGAAACAACATGACTTCATATTACAGTTTAAAAAAAAAAAAGTACCCTATGATCAGGAAAGGAGATTGGCTAATATTGCAAACAGGTTGATGCATAACAGATAGATAGCCTAAGTGCTGAATAATTCCTCACATAATGTTAAAAGACTTCTAAGTAAGGTCTTCAGCATGTTGGGTATATATTGCATGTAGTATTTAAGGGGGAACTCAGATAATAGTAGCACAAAGTAAAAGGTTACTTTATATTACTCTCTTTTACATGCTCTTTACATAAAGTGATCTTACTCCTAAAGTTCAGTCTTGGGCTTTCTTTTATCTGTATATATCCTCATTGTCTTGGTGATCTCAAGTCTTATGAGTTTGATCATCATCTCGATATAAATGATTTTCAGATCTCTATATTTAGTTCTGGTCTCAGACCTGAGCTATATAGTCTCACATAACCCATATCTTACTAACATATTGTTAAGTGTTTTAAACTCAGTTTATGTGAAAAAGAAATCATTTCCCTCCAAAACCACCCTTTTTCCAAATCTCTATATTCTTTTTAAAAACATCACCATTCTTCTAGTCATTCAGAAACATGATCTGAATAATTCTTTATTCTTCTCATTCTTCTTATCAAATTATTTGTTAAACCTTGAGGATTCTACCTCTATATCTCTCATATCCATCTGCTTAATTCTGCAAACAAGTCAATTCAGATCCCTGTAATATTTTACTTGAAATGTTGAATTCATTTTCTAATTAGTTTTCTTATGTCCAATTCCTTCCCATTTTATTCATTTCATCTCCCACAGTACTGCCAAATTTATTTCCTCAAAGTATACATTTAACTCTGTTACTTACTTGCTCAAGACATTTCAGTGGTTCCTATCTCCTTCTAGGATAAAATATGAATTCCTCTGTTAAGTATTTAAAATCTATCAACAGCCAGTTTTTCTAAGGGTGTATATTGGAACATTAATGCACAGTGGTATATTATCCCATTCATTTTTTTAAAATGTTTTAATTCTTGTTGGATACCTTTCCTTTCAGATTAATTTTATGTGTTCTATATATACCTTTTATAAACCTACATATTTACATGTTACTTTACCCATTAGATTATATCCTATTTAAGAAAGGGACTACTTTTTGTTCCCTAGTGCTTAGCTTAGCACATTGCTTGGTAAATGATTGCTTAGTAGATGTTTGTTGAATGACTGAATGCATGGTGTATCCTACCACTCCATCTACCTCCTCCAGCAGAATATAAATGCTTTGCAAACAAGGATAGTTTAAAATTTTATCATTTTACTATTGTATTTAAGTCAGACTTCTGATACTCTTAAGTTTTACAAGAAATTTTCTGAGATGATAAAGTGTATGAATAGCTGACTTCATTGATAGAGGGTAGTTTCTTTTTTTAAATTTTATTTTGTTTTTTATTAACTTTTATAATTATAACATTTTCTTTGACAGTACATATGCATAGGTACATTTTTTTTTTTTTTACAACATTATCCCTTTGTACTCCCTTCTGTTCCGAATTTTTCCCCTCCTTCCCTCCACCCCCTCCCCTAGATGGCAGGCATTTCCATACATATTAAATATCTTATAGTATATCATAGGTACAATATATATTTGCAGAACCGAATTTTGTTGTTGTTGTTGCAAAAGAAGGATTGTATTCACAAGGTAAAAAAAATAATCTGGGAAGAGAAACAAAACAAAACAAACAAACAAACAAAAAACAATGCCCACAGTTTACACTCATTTCCCAGTGTTCCTTTTCTGGATGTAGCTGATTCAGTCCATCATTGATCAATTGGAATTGGATTAGTTCTTTTCTGTGTTGAAGATATCCACTTCCATCAGAATACATCCTCATACAGTATCATTGTTGAAGTGTATAATGATCCCCTAGTTCTGCTCATTTCACTCAGCATCAGTTGATGTATGTCTCTCCAAGCCTCTCTGTATTCCTCCTGTTGGTCATTTCTTCAAGAACAATAATATTCCATAACATTCATATACCATAATTTACCCAGCCATTCTCCATCTGATGGGCATCCATTCATTTTCCAGTTTCTAGCCACTACAAAGAGGGCTGCCACAAACATTTTGGCACATACAGGTCTCTTTCCCTTCTTAAGTATTTCCTTGGGATATAAGCCCAGTAGCAGCACTGCTGGGTCAAAGGGTATGCACATTTTGATAACTTTTTGGGCATAATTCCAGATTGCTTTCCAGAATGGTTGGCTTCTTTGACAACTCCACCAACAATGCATCAGTGTCCCAGTTTTCCCATAGCCCCTCCAACATTCATCATTATTTGTTCCTGTCATCTTAGCCAATCTGACACCTGTGTAGTGGTATCTCAGAGTTATCTTAATTTGCATTTCTCTGATCAGTAGTGATTTGGAACACTCTTATTACTGCTTTGGCTGTATCCCACACATTTTGGTATGATGTCTCATTATTGTCATTTTCTTGGGTGAAGTTATTAATTATGTCTATGATTTGCTGTTTTACCCAATCATTCTTTAGTATAAGATTATTTAGTTTCCAATTATTTTTTGGCCTATTTTCCCCTGGCTTTTTATTAAATGCAATTTTAATTGCATTGTGTTCTGAAAAGGATGCATTTACTATTTCTGCCTTACTGCATTTGATTTTGAGGTTTTTATGCCCTAGTATATGATCAATTTTTGTATAGGTTCCATGAACTGCTAAGAAGAAAGTATACTCCTTTCTGTCTCCATTTAGCTTTCGCCAAAGATCTATCATATCAAACTTTTCTAGTATTCTATTTACCTCTTTGACTTCTTTCTTATTTATTTTGTGGTTTGATTTATCTAATTCTGAGAGTGCAAGGTTGAGATCTCCCACTATTATTGTTTTGCTGTCTATTTCTTCTTGCAGCTCTCTTAATTTCTCTTTTAAGAATTTAGATGCTGCACCGCTTGGTGCATATATGTTTAATATTGCTACTGCTTCATTATGGATGCAACCCTTTAGCAGGATATAATGCCCTTCCTTATCTCTTTTAATTAGATCAATTTTTGTTTTTGCTTGATCTGAGAAGAGGATGGCTAGCCCTGCTTTTTTGGCTTTGCCTGAAGCATAGTAGATTCTGCTCTACCCTTTTACTTTTAGTTTGAATGTATCACCCTGTTTCAGGTGTGTTTCCTGTAAACAACATATAGTAGGATTCTTACTTTTAATCCAGTCTGCTAACTACTTCCTCTCTATGAGGCAGTTTTCCCCATTCACATTTATGGTAGAATGACTAATTCTATATTGCTTGCCATCCTATTAACCCCTGTTTATGCTTTTCCCCTTTCCTTCCCTCTTACCCCCCTACCCAGTATTCAACTTGTGAACACCACTTGCTTTTCACAGCCCTCCCTTTTTAGTATCCCTCCCCCACCTTAAAGTTCCTCCCCTTATTTTACCCCTTTTCCTCACAATTTCTGTTTTCCCTTCCCCTAAGCTTACTCCTTTCCTCTCACTTTTCAATGAAGTGGAAGAAGTTTCACCATAAATCGAATATGTCTATTGATACACACTATGTACATCTCCCTCCTTTCTTTCTCTCAGATATAATAGGTTACCTTTGCCTCTTCATGAGATGTAGTACCACCACTTTACACTTTTTTATGATATAATTTCCTTTTCAGCTCTAGTTTCTAGGACAAATTATACATATGTTCTTTACATATTTTTATGGCAGAAGTATAGTTCTCAAGATTTCTTTTTACCTTTTTAGAAATCTCTTGAGTTCTGTATTTGAAGATCAAACATTTTATGTAGGTCTGTTTTTTTCATCAAGAATAGATGGAATTCATTTATTTTGTTAAATGTCCATCTTCTTCCCTGGAAAACGATGCTCATTTTTGCTGGGTAAGTTATTCTTGGCTGCATACCAAGTTCCTTAGCCTTTCGGAATATCACGTTCCAAGCCTTTCGTTTTTTTAATATGGATACTGCTAGATTCTGGGTTATCCTTATTGTGGCTCCTCCATATCTGAATTGCTTTTTTCTAGTAGCTTCCAGTATTTTTTCTTTCTCTGATGGTTCTTGAACTTGGCCACTATATTTCTTAGCGTTTTGATTTTAGGGTCCCTTTCAGTAGGTGATCGGTGAATTTTTTCAATGTCTATTTTACCCTCTGTTTCCAAAACGTCTAGGCAGTCCTCTGATAATTTCCTCGAAAATGGTGTCCAAGCTCTTTTTTTCCTCACATTTTTCAGGGAGTCTGATTATTCTCAAATTGTCTCTCCTGGATCTGTTTTCCAGGTCTGTTGTCTTTCTAATAAGGTACTTGACATTCTTTTCAATTGTTTCATTTCTCTGGTTTTGCTTGACTACCTCTTGGTTTCTCCTTGAGTCATTCATTTCTACTTCTTCAAGTCTAATTTTCAATGATGTATTTCCTTCACTCACTTTTTTTTTTCATATCTTTTTGTCCAATTGTGTTTTTATCTTCTATGGGATTTTTTTCCATTTTATCCATTTTATTTTTTAGAGAGCTGATTTCTTTATCCAGCTCACTAATCCTGTTTTCCTTGGGGTTGCTTACCTTTTTCAGCTCACTAATCCTGTTTTCCTTGGAGTTCTTCACCTTTTCCAATTCACTAATTTTGTTTCTCATGGATTTGATTTCTTTATCCACTCTGGATAACTTCTCCAGGTTCTCTTGCCAAGCTTCCCTTTCCTTTTCCCATTTCTCTTCTAGCTCTCTTGTGAGAGTCTTTTTGATTTCCTCTATGAGGTTCTTTTGTATTGAGGAGCAGATCATATCCCCCTTAGGGGATTCATCTGGGGACAGTCTGTTTTTAGTCTCCTCAGTATTTGAAGTCTTCTCTCTCCCCATACAGAAGCTGTCAGTGGTTAGAGCCCTTTTAAATTTTTTGTTCATTTTGTCAAGAGCAGAATGGAAGAAAAGAAATTGACAAGAGAAACAAGTGGTCTGTTTTAGGGGGGATGGGGCTGGATGGTGTTAATGGGCTTCCTCTATAGACTGGGGCTATGGCAGCAGAGAGCCACTAAAAGGACAGAGATGGCTGCTCTGCATCTGTGCTATGAGGCTCTGAGAACGCTGAGTCACTCCAGGTGGGGGTTGGGGGTGGCCGGTTCAGAGAGAGATGCTTGCTTTCCGGGGTTTTATTCTTCACCTCCGGTGTTTACACCTCTGTGATGCTCCTGGCTTGTTGCCAAGACGGAGTATCCACAGTGATGTAAAAGTCTTTTTGCAGAAATGGCAGAGGTCATACCCCTCCCCCCTCTGGTCTGAGCTGTGTGAGCTGTCTGTCTTGCTCTAGCTGCCTGCCCTCAGTCTGAGCCCAGTCTGATTGACCCTCCCCCAAGCAAACATAGACCTTCTCTGGCCAATTTGAAGGATGTCGTCTGTTGGTGATTATTTGTGGGTTTCTTTTCCGGTCAAGTATTAACTCCAAGGCTTCTCATGAGGTCCTGAGCGAAAACACGGAGCTCAAGCCGCTGTTTGCCTCTACGCTGCCATCTTGGCCGGAAACTCTAAGTTCCGAGGGTAGTTTCTTTACCTGATATCTCTTTATCCCAATAAAACCACAATTCTAGTTCATATCTTTGATGTGTTCTATTCCATTGTTATCAATAAAATAGAAATAGATCCCTGTGGCTTTGTGTTGCATTAGAAAAACCTCAAATTAACATTATTGATGATGGATTGTATTTTTATTTATCTTGTTTAACATTTCCTAAGTACATTTTTATCTGATTTTAGGAGCAGTGAATTGGGGATTTCTGGTCTATACTATGAAGAATATATTTTGTGTTTTAGGGGTTTAAAATGCTAGAAAATGGAACAGCTGGCACTAAACTTTATCCAAGTAATGTTAAAAGACTGTGTGACTTGGAAATATAAAGGATTTATGTTTTTTAAAATGAACAAAACTTGAAAATCTGTATGAATTAAATTATAAAACATCCTCCACACAAATAAGACAGATTTCAATATTTTGGAGAAAACTAATTGCTCATGGGTAGACCAAGCCAATATGACAAAAATTGTAATTCAGCCAAAATTAATTTACTTGTTAAGTGCTATACTGTGAAGACTGAGTTAGCACTCTGGATATCTTAGAGTCAGCTGGAGTAGGATAAGCAAAAGAAGTGAATTGGATGGATCTAGGATCTGCACGATCTCTCCTCTCTTTTTTTACCCAGGAAGGTAACTCTGTCTTGTCTTACTTCACCCCCTAATCCTTCCCATGATTCTGCATATACCCCAAAAGATTGAACCAGCACAAAATATTTTGAAGGGCCATTTTCCAAGCATATGCTAATAGAGTATTGTCCAATAGGTAATTAGCCTTAAGGCTCTGTGTTCCAACCTCAGTGCATCAACATCAATTCAGCCCTTTACTATCAAACTATCAAAGAATAACTTTGCAAAATAGGAAAAAGTAATAAAATTCATCTGGAGGAACAAATGAAATTGAAAAAATGTAAAGGAAGAGGGCTTAACAATACCAGATCTGAAGCAGTACTAACAAAGTAGTATTTTTGGTTTTGAATAAGAAATACAGTGGTCCATCAGTGGAATCAATTAGATTCACAATTCATAGAAGCAAATGAACATAGTAACCTAATGTTTGGTAAATTCAAACATCCTAGCGTGTCAGAAATTCACTATTTGATCAAAACTTGCTGGAAAATCTAGACAATCTGGCAGAAACTTGGCATAGATCGGCGTATCACACCATATATTTAGATAGAGTCAAAATGGGTACATTAGTTAGACATAAAGGTTGATATAAACAAATTAGGGGAGCATAGAAAATTTTCTCATCAGATTGATAGATGGAGGGAATGAATTCATGACAATACAAGAGATAGAGACATACACAGTATATAAAATGGAAAATTTTGATTACAGAAGTTTAAGAAGTTTTAACACAAATAAAATCAGTGTAGCTAAAATTAGATGAAGTTGGGTAAAATTACTAGTTTCTCTGATAAAAGTTTCATTTTTCAGACATAATGAAGTAAGCCAAATTTATAAAGATAAAAGCCATTCTCTAATTCATAAATGGCCAAAAGATATCAACAAGTAGTTTTTAAAGGAAAAAAAATCAACACTATCAATAGACAAATAGCACTTGTTAATTGCTATACCAATCAAACTATCAAAGAATAACTTTATAAAATAATAATAAAATTCATCTGGAGGAACAAATGAAATTGAAAAAGTGTAAAGGAAAAGAGTTTCCTTTGACCAAAAAAATACTCTAATTCACTGATAGAGAAATGCAAATTAAACACCTCTAAGATACCACCTCATATTTATCACATTAGTTAAGATGTCAGCTAAGAACAAGTGTTAGAGTAGATGAGGAAAAATAGATACAATAATAAATTATTGGTGGAGTTGTGAATCAGCCCAACCATTCTGGAGAACAATTTGGAATTAGACCCAAAGGACTATAAAACAGTGAATATCCTTCAACTCGGCAATAATGTTATTGTTCATCCTTCATTTTCAAAGAAGATTTGTGACAGAGTGATAGATGATGTCTTCTTGACTTCTGCATAATTTGGATTTATGTGAGGCAGAGTTGTACAAAGCAGTCAGCCTCAGTCTCTTTTTCTGAGCCAGGCAAGGCAAAAGTTAAGGCAAATAGTGATATTATACTAGTATGTAATGGATGGTCCTAGTGTCTTCTATTTCTGCACTCCACAGTGCTTATAAGCTTCAGTCATGTTTTTCATGGCTGTTTGACCAGATTGCTTTCATCCACCTATTCTACCGAGTAAGTCTTCACAAGCTTGGGGTACATATTCCCCTAATTCACCAATGGGTCTGAGATTTGGCAATATCACCATTAGATCTCTACTCCAAAGAGATTAAAGAAAAAGTAAAGGGACCCATATATTCAAAAATACTTATAGAAACTGTTTTTGTTTGGGGGCAACACCTATTGATTGGAAAATAACTGAACAAATTATGGTATAAACATGATCAAATACTATTGCACTATAAGAAATGATGAAGGGAGAATATTTTCAGTAAACCTGAGAAGGCTTATTTGAATTGATATAAAGTGAAGTGATCAGAACTAGGAATATAGCAACAGTAATATTATAAAGATAATCATTTGTGAAAGCCTCAGTAATTCTGATGAAAACAATGAGCTCCCACATTTCTATGTGTTTGAACTTCAAAGTTCCTAAATAACTAGTCTTTTCATCATAAATGCTTAGATATCTCCTTTTTCATTAAAGGTATATGTTTTTTCTTCTCTAAGTATTTTACTCAATTTTGCTTAGTAAATTTTTCTTAGTTTTACACCTTTATCTTTTGCCTTCTGGAATGTCATATTCCAACCTCTCTGCTTAATTGTAGTGGTGGCTGTTAAATCTTGAGTGATTCTGATTGTGGTTTCTTGGTACTTAATAAATTCTTTCTTTTTGACTTGCTTGTCATTTATTTCTTGTACTGAAAACTTTGGCTTTTGCCTATAATATTTTTGAGAGTTTTCATTTGGGGACTTTTTTTTAGAAGATGATCATTGGATTCTTTATTAACTTTCTCCTCTAGTTCTAAGAATGTGGATAGGTTGTTTTTTTTTGTTTGTTTTGTTTATTTGTTTGTTTGTTTTTTAAATTTCTTGAAATAGAATGGGATAGTTCTTTTGTTTGGTTGTAGTGTTCAGTCAGTCCAATGATTCTTAAATTTTTCTCCTGAATTTTTTTCAGCTTAGTTGCTCTTTTCTTTAAAAACATTACATTTTATTCAGTTTTTTGATTTTATTTTAATATGTTTTGTTGTCTCATTAAGTCACAGGATTCTTTTTGATCCATTTCAATTTTCCAAGAAAATTGTTGTTTGGATAAAGTTTTATGTTGTGCCAAGCTCTTAAATTCTTTTCTAGTTTTTTCTTACACCCCCTTTCATTTGTTTTCCATCTTTCTACTTAAATGCTCTCATTTCATTGATAAATTAAAAAATTTTATTTGATCTCTTCCAGGAATTTGAATTGCATGTATTTTCTAAATTCAACATATTTTTTCCTGAGTCTTTGATTTTAGAGTCATTCTCTTTTCATGGGTTAGTGTAGGGGGTGGGGGAAGGAGACACTGGAAAAGTATACTTGAAACAAGTACACTTACAACAAGGTGTTAACTCAGTGGAATTGATTAGATGATGGTTCTTTAGTATACATATACATAGTACTTAGCATGGTGATGTAATGGTTCTCTAGTTCACACATTCATAGTGTGCTTTAATGATGTAATCATACCAAGGTATTTAAAGGCTGGGAGGACTGGAAATGAGACATTCTATCTTTGACCATCACTCCTGATGGCTCTCCTGCCTCTTGCACTTCTCCACTAATATCAAGACTGGGTCAGACTGTAACAGACACAGACTATGAAAGAGGCAGACTGTGAAGGAGATAATAAAGATTCTAGACTCTATTTCTGACTATCCTTGTGGTGACTATCCTGCTGAGAGCAAGGCCCATCTGAAGGACCTCCAGAAAGCTAGCCCAGACATTACAGGTTTGTGTCTCAAATTGCAGCTGTTCTCTTCTGAGTTTGTGTTTTGAACATTTGAACATTGTCATTGTTAATAGTTCTTGGGGGCTAGGAGTGGGGAGGGAATTCTTTTTTATTTTCTAATTCTTCCTATCTAAATCCTGACTTTACTTGATGTTAACAGCTATTGTTGCTTTCTTGGGCTGTAAGGTAGTGTGTTATTTAGCATTTCATGAACAGTTTAGTCTGTTAGTGCTTCCCAAATGGTCAGATTCAGGATAGAAGACTTAATTACTATTCCCGCAATCTGAGGTTTTGAAATTTTCTGACTTAGGTTTAGTTCTGCTAGTTTCAGCCTCTATAAGCCAGCTAGGAAGCTCTGCTTGTTCAATGACAGAATTGTGGTCTTTCTTTCGTCTCAGATTCCTGCACTGGTTATTCCAATGCAATCTTTTGACTTAGCTAGAAACTGGAAATAAGGTCCTACTCTTCCCCCTTTCCAACTCCACCCTGTCCTACCCTAGGATCTGAGGCTTCTGCTACTTCCTTCTGAATTTGTCTAAAATCTGTAGCTGCTCCTGACAGGCCACTCCTCAGTTCAGGCCTCCACAGATCACTCTGAATATGTAACCCAGCCCAAGGTAGGTAACAGAGCACCTAGTTGGCACCTGTTGCCATACTTTGCATTTGGGACCTAAGTATGGGGCTGGGACTTTCTCTTGTACTGATGCGCAGCCCCTTTCTGGCTGTTACAGCATTTCATGTTATGCACTTCTAGAGGTCTAAACCTCTTCCCTAGTATTTACAGATCTCTCTGTCTCTTCCTCTTCATTCTATCTTGGGCTGGACAAATGATTCACTGTGACTTTTTAAAAAATTTACCCATCAGCATTTGGTCTGGTTAATTTTCTAGATTTGTTTGGAAGAGACATTTCTTATTGCTACTCAGTTAACTTGCTTCTCCTTCTGGGCAAAATTGTGTTTTTAAAAATAGATAAAATAATGCAAACTTTATTTGTAAACAATTGGACATTGTCAGATTTTTTTCTCCCCAGTTTATTTAATTTCAGAAATATTCTTTGATGACTTTCTTCATTTCACTTTATTTTCATTTGGCATTAAATTTTCATTTGGCAGTGATACCTACCAGAAGTGGTAAAAAACATGGAACAGGATTTCTTCAGTTTCTTTTTTCAGAGGGATTGTTTCTTTGATAATTGCATAATATGTGTTAAAGAATTTCTGAATTCTTAAGTCTGTTTTTCTTCCCATAATTCTGTAATTTAGTATGTCTAAAGATTAGTAAATAGATTCCTAAAGACTGATTTTTTTTTTTTTTTTCGCAAAATAGAAGCAGAACTGATCTAATATTGGTTGGGATCAGGACCTGCCAAACTAGTATTGTAAATGGGCAGGGGAATCTTATAAGTGTATTTGTGATTACAGCAAATGTGGTCTGGAAAGTTATTTTGGCAAAATCATGGTTGAACAAGAACAGAGCTAAACTAATTCCAGCAAGTAGAGATAATTGTTTTGATGCAAAGTTCGGTTATAACATCTTAATGTTATTGGAGAGAAGTTAGAAAAGAAATAGCACCAGAGCCACTATCATTGCTATCATTGCTACTATCACCGTTAGTACAAATCCACTATTAGCTAAAATGCACATAACATTTTAGAATTTTTTAACTTAGAGATATTCCACTTGTCTCAACAATGCTGAGGTAGATAATTCAAAGGAACTTTCTCATTTGTTATATAATTCACATAACTGTATAATGTTGTGTTTAAGGAAAAGCCACTTCTGTTCAATATATAGAACATATCTTACATATGATTGTTGTGAGAGAAGTTGGTAAAGCTTAAGGCACATTTTAATGATTTTTAGCATTAAGAAAATAAAAGCATCTTTTTATAGTGGAGACAGCACTGGTTTTAGAATGAGAGAACTAGAATTCAAATCCTTACTTTCCTACTTATTCTCTGTGCTCCTTTATGAGTCACTTAACTATTCTTGGCATCAGTCTTTCCATCTGAATAATTACGTGGTTAAATTAGATTATCTATAAGTATATAGAATGCTAGAATTCAAATCAGAAGGGTTCAAAAACTTGCTGATAAGAGTTGCGGACAAATGATCAAATGAAATAAATGTATGTTAAAAGTATATACGTACAAGCCATTATTAAGATCCAAGCATTTGTCCTATAAAATTTTTTCTCCAGGAAAGTGACCATTGGAGTAATGGGAAATGCATTGAATTTATGTCAAGAATATGGAAATATGTTTAGAAGAATTGTACATGTGGAAACTATAGTGGATTGCTTACTGTCTAGGGGTGGGAAAAGAGGGGAAGGGAGGGAGAAAAATTTGAAACACAAAGTTTTGTCAAGGTGAATGTTGAAAACATCCTTGCATGTATTTGGAAAAATAAAAAAGCTATTATCAAAAGAAAAAAAAAGTAATTTATACATTGTAAGATCCAGATTTTTTCTGGATTTTTTTTTCCTGAGGCAATTGGGGTTTAAGTGACTTGCCCAGGATTACACAGCTAGGAAGTTTTAAGTGTCTGAATCCAGATTTGAACTCAGGTCCTCCTCACTAAAGAGCTGATGTTCTATTCACTGCACTAACTAGCTGCCCCTAAGATCCAGATTTCAATGCCTGTTATTATTCCTCTACAACTTATGTAACTTTAGACAAGTCTCTTTACCTCCTAGAATTTGATTATCTCTTAGGACCCTACTAGCTCTAAATTTGATGAAAGAAAGAAAGAAGGAAAGCATTTATTAAATCCTTACTATGTGTCAGGCACCCTAGTAAGTTGTAGGATATAAAGATATGCCAAAAGAAAGATATTCCCTATCCTCAGGGAGCTTACCTTCTAATGATGAAAGGGTGAGGGTACCTAGTATACAGCCATAATTTTGAGTTCCAGAGAAAGTCAGGAACAGGGCTGGAATGAGAGTGAAAGCAGATTGCCTTGAACCCTCCCATAAAATGAAGTCTCCAGGAGGAACTCCCCAGTGGAAGGGAAATATGGTTCTGTGGAGGGATATATTAGAGCTAGAGGTATCACACTGTGGGGGCAGTAGACTATTGAGCCAACTTTAGAGGGGCCATTCTTTTGAAATTTAGAGAAAGTAAAAAATGGAACTAGTCAGGGAATGGCAATGTTTTTGTGATCCTTTTGCCTCATTGGCTATGTTATCATTAGTATAACTAGCTGAATAATAACTGAAACTGCTATGACTCTGATGGGGAAAGAATTAGGAGTGGAGTTGTTCCCTGATTACTGACTATTGGCTCCTTCAACACTAAGAACCTTGACTTTTGGCTTCTTTGTGCTGGGATATGGAGCCAGAAGTCTGGGATTGGGGGACTGTCATGGTCTTCCGTCTCTTGCTTGGGTCAAGGTATACAGATTTTTGCATCCTGTCAAAGTGGCTTGAAATTTCTGTCATTAAGTTGGGTGAGATGAGCCAGAATATCTGAACCTCCATTGTCTAAGATAAAATTCTACAATATTCAGTCCAGTCTGAGTCACCCGACCACCTTTAATGATATTAAGTACAAATTACTAAGATGTATTGTTTTTTTATGAGGCCAATTAATTGGTTCACTACTCTAGGTTGTTTACAGTTTTGAAGTATAATCATGTTGATAGTGCTCCTATTTGTTTAATTTGTTTATTAATAGCAAGCTAAATGCTATTATTTATGATAAAAATTTAAACCTATTAGTTTGTGATTTCAGAAACTATTTTTCTTAATTGAATGTACAAATCATGGTAGTATTTTTTTCTTTTATTAAGAGGAAATGATATCCATTCCCACTTTGTAATGTAAAACATATGAAAATTGTATGAGAAATAATCTCAGGATAGCATTATACTATAGTCAACATCTGTGAGTTATTTAGTATATTCTTTTTCATTAGCATGCATGGAGGAATTTATATCAATGACATCTTTTGACTGAGTGTATATTTTTGTCAATAAGCATGTAATGTTTATAACATTCATTTTAACTAAAACAGCTAGCGTTGTGATAATAGATAATATATAGTACTTCTAAATGGTACTAATTAGAAGTAATTTAATTTATCCTTTATTTTTGATATTATTCTTTATCAATATTCCTTAATATTTTTGGAACAAAACTTTTTTTTTAATTTTTAAATTAAAAAAAATTGTGTTATGTGATTGGTCAGATTGTTTAAGCAGATGAACTGATGGATATTTTTATGTATTTAATACAGTGCTTATTGAACGATTAAGTCTTTCCATTCTATCATGTAATTCTTTTCTATGTTCTTAATGGTAAATAATATACTTGGAATTTTTTCCTAGATTTAGCTCAAAAAGTGATTTAACACTGACTAAAAGTTCCATTTTGATAGTGTTAGAGAGATGTCTTTTAGATATTGAAGCCTAAAAATTATTTGCCAAAATCACTATCTAATATTTTTGGTATTTAAAAGCCTTTTGGCTACTTGTGGGGAAAAAAAAAAAAAAGAAGAAGTGATAGTTTATGTTAACCATGCCAATTAGCCAGGAGGCTAAAATGAACCGGACTGATCCTAGAAAAAGGTTAAAAAAAATAAGCATTTATGTAAAAATTGAAAATGATGAGCTATAGCAGCCTTCAGGTAATAAAGTTCATTCATTAGCAAGAAATAGTGTATTTATTTATTTTCCTGGCATCTCAACTTCAATGTGTGCAACGTAAGAGCCCTTTAAATGAGCAGGCACAGTGCAACAGGAGATTGAGTGGCCCAGAAGTATTCTCTGTGGATATTAGGACTGCCCTGTGGGTGGGATCTTGACCATATTGAGATAGCTTTGTAATGGGTGATAACTCTCTCGCTGATTGGCTGTGTGTGTGACCTCACAGGCCCTTTATAAGCCCACTGCAGACAGCAGTCGCTCTCTTTACCCTGGCGCTCTTTAACTTGGCTCCCTAACCTGGGGTAGCTAAGCCAAGTGGATGGATAGCCAAGAGGTAAGGAGTTTGGTAGTGAACATGTGGGTCTTCAGACCAGGTGTTCACTAGGGAGCTATCAAGTAAAGGCATTATGTGAGTAGGTATAATAAAGGCTTTTAAGATTACACATGGCTGTTCTTGAGCGTGTTACTGGTTATTAAACTATAGATTCAAGAGATCGTGGCCAGAGACCTTTGAAGGCCTCAAGAGGAGGCGAGCCGGGTAGAGTTGACACTGCAAAGGTCAGTGGGCAAAGGTGCTCTGTTGGGCCTAGGACAGACTGGCAATAGTTACTGCCAGGAGGGCATGTTACAGTGCAACACAAAACTCATTATTTCCTCTAAAATCCACCTTCTTCCAAGATCTCCTTGTCACAGATACCACAATCTTTATCGTTATCCAGGTTTTTAATCTTATAGTCAGATTCATTACTTTTTCTCATGTCATTTATCCAAGCAGATGACAAATCTTATTGAATCTGCCTTATCATTATTTCTTCTTCTTCTTCTTCTTTCTTCTTCTTCTTCTTCTTCTTCTTCTTCTTCTTCTTCTTCTTCTTCTTCTTCTTCTTCTTCTTCTTCTTCTTCTTCTTCTTCTTCTTCTTCTTCTTCTTCTTCTTCTTCTTCTTCTTCTTCTTCTGTCTCTCTCTGTGTCTGTCTGTCTGTCTGTCTGTCTCTCTCTCTCTCTCTCTCTCTCTCTCTCTCTCTCTCTCTCTCTCTCTCTCTTTCTCTCTCTCTCTCTCTCTCTCTCTCTCTCTCTTTATAGCCATTGCTCTAATCCAACTCCTTAAAATCTCTTTTGTGGATTTTGGCAATGACTTCCTAATTGATCTCCCTATTTACAAGGTCCACCCTCCTTCAGTTTCTCCTCCTCATAAACCTTAAATTGATCACTAACCTGCTCCCTGATTAAGCTCTGTTTTCCTCTGTTATCAATTATCAGTACTTTTGTTTGACATTTAAAGCCTTCTGAAAACTGCTTTTGCTTATCTTTCCAATTTTCTTCAATATTATTCCCTCTTCATTCATTTTTCTAGCCACACTGGCCTCCTTACTGTTGCTTTGAATGACGCTCCACCTTCACCTCTGCTTCTTTTAATCTCTAGTTTCTTTCAAAGATCTATCCAATCTGTGTTGTCTATTTGATATTTTTATATATCTCCCCAGCTGCTAATATTGTCTTCCCCAAATCACCAGTATTTATTTTATATGTATTTATTTACATATTATCTGCATTGATAAAATTTAGAAACCTTAAGGATAAGACAACAATTTATTGTTGCCTTTGTTTGCTCAGCATCTAGAACAGTTGCTGGAATAGAGTAATAAATGTTTTCATTGGATTTTCTCAACATATGAAGTTATGCTTTTTTTTCTTTCTAAAAATCAAAAACTACTAGTTGTCATATAGAATGGCTTATAAAGGGAAACGGAGAGGTTGGAAATGGACTACATTATTGTTGTAGAAATTATTTGTCCTTTGTTCTTGAAGAGGATCATGACATCAGAGAGGTGATACCATGACCTACAAGTAAATTGTCTTGAATTGAGGGAGGCTGTGCAGGGTCATCAGCCACACTTTCTCTTCCAGAACTATCTGGTTTCAATGGCTAGATGTAGATCAGGATGACTGAAGATGGGTCCTGGATGCAGTGTTTCTATCTTTGTGTGTGGTTCCAGTGATGAATTCCATTGCCTACCCATGATTGTGACTCCCTTAAAATGACAATTTAATTAATTCCTAGGTTAAGTTATAATTTTAGAAAGTGGACAAGTAATAATTATCCTTATTTTTCTTGAGTTTCTTCTTGCCATTAGATAAGATGCTAGCTTTAGTATTTTTGGAGCAACATTATTCAGACTGTTTCTCTTTGAGCCATTAATGATTTCTGTGCATTCTTTCAAGCCCTCTGCTTTTTTTTTTTTTTTTTTTTTTTACTAGACATATGCCTTTTTAAGCTTAAGATTAAGAATTCAACAATTCTCAGTTTGGCTGTGCCAAGAACTGGAAACAAAATAGAAGTCGATCTACTGGGGAAAGATGAAAAAAGTATGACATACTAATGTAATAAAATTCAATAGAAGAATGAACATGATAACTAATAAACATAGAGAAGCATGGAAAGACTGGCATGAAATGATATGATAAAGTAGACAGAAGTGAGAACATACATACACACCCATATGCGCACACATAAATATAGAAAATTACTATATCCATGCCAATTAAAAGAATAGTCATAAAATAATCACAATTAATTCTGTCAAGTTAAAAAGAATAAGCTTAAAACCTAAGAGAGAGGAAAAGATACCTTGCCCCATTCTTTTGAAGAAGTGGGAGAATGGAGATTCCACATAAGTAGAATATTGTTTCTCACATTAGATTGTTTCAGTGTTGTGAGAATGAATTCTACTATCACATGTGAAAATTTTTTTCTCTAATGATTTCAGAAATCATAATGTGCTTTATTAAGAAATGAGAAACTCTGCCATGATGAGATAAGAATCAGAAAGCATCAGTAATTCTTTTAAAAAACAAATGTTTGATTGATTAATTAATCAGTTGATGGATCCAGAAGCAGCATAAGAAGTTTATTATTTGCATTGATAGAGAACATTTCCATATTAGAAATTCCCTATTCTAATAAGTCACAGTTGCCCTCTCCTCAATGGCCTAGTCAGTGCATTGAGTGATAATGATACGAAATTATGTCATAGACCCTGTCCTTACAATGTAATTATCATTGACACCATCATAATATTTGACATTTTTATAATGATTTAAGGTGTAAGAAGCTATCAAACCTATATTATCTTATTTGAAACTCAGAATCAAATATTAAGGAAGTGTTAGGATCATAGACTTCAAAGAACTAGAAGGACTTATTTGAGATAATTTAGTCTACTTTGCTCATTTTGTAGTTGAGGAAATGAGGGAGTCATATTTGATGATATCTTAAATTTCTCCTCTCCCTCCATTTATGACCCTGTTATTCTGAGATCTGATTTTATTTCATTGGCATAAAACTGGAAATTCAGAATATGGAAACTTTCTCCTCCAATGTAGTTAAACAAAATTGACCTTTGAATTATATTCTTAGAGATCTAGAGAAGTTAATTGCCTTCCAAGAGTCACACTTTTTGTAAGAGAATCAGATCTTCAAAACAGGTTTTCTTGACTACAAAGCCAGCTTTTTCTTCACTACATCATTATCTCCACTTATCCTTTTTTCATTTGTGTAAACATTTCAGTGAAATATTTTAATGCAAATGAAAATATTATTAAAAAACAGAAGGTTTTATTGCTTTAAATTATTTAATTTCTGTGACTGGTGAGTAGTTTCTCATCAGAGTATTTTGTTAATTTATCCTAGTTCAATTTATGATTCTATTCCTTAAATCAGTTCTTATTTTCAAAGTTAACTTTTTAAAAAGGCACTGAAATATAATAGTAGTATTTGTGGTTTTGGCTTGTGTGTAGCAAGTTAGCTTTAATGGATTATTTTATCAGAACTGACATGTAACATTAATATTTGTGTTTGATTATTCAGAGGTTATTATTAGATAAAATATACATTATACATATATATGGAGGTCAGGCTCAGTGGTTTCATATAGGATTGAAATATGTTCAATAAAAGGTTTTTGTTTTTTTTTTTTAAGAAGATAGTTTCACTTTATACCTGTGTAGCTAATTTCAATCACTTGGTAAATCAGGTGAAATACTGGAGAAAATCAATAATGAAATGTTTTCCTCCATGGTAGTGGAGGTTTGTATAGAGGTTTTCTCCTGAACTTCTAGAATGCATTTTCAGTTCTGATTTAAAATTATAGGCCATCAGAAGTGGAAGAAACCATGTCAATCACCTTGTTTACCACCCTCAAGTAGAAGATGTAAGACAGAAGCCTAGAAAGTTTAAGTAACTTGCACAGAATCACACAGATAATTAGGGATAGAATCTTAACTAGAATTTGTATCTCCTTACTCCCTGTTCAGTATTCTTTTTTGTCTTTATTTGTACTCATCTTTCTGTTTCTTAATATGTGCTTCCCCAGAGATCTTCTAAGTAGATAATAAATTTTTTAATGATTATTTTTAATACTTTGCACTTTCCAATTTCTGCTACTTTTTTTTTTAATGTTAGTCTTTTTTTAATTAATTAATGCATGTGATGTCACTGGACTCTCAAAAAGCCATACCCAAGCTTCGACAAGTTCTATCTTTGTAAATCTCTTAAAATAACAATCTAATGAAGCTCCTAAAAAATGACTGATAATTTTAGAAAGTGGACAAGCGGTGATTATCCCTGTTTCTCTTGAGTTTCTTCTTTCATTGGATAAGATGCTAGCTTTAGTATTTTTGGAGAAACATTATTCAGACTGTTTCTCTTTGAGCAATGAATGATTTCTGTACATTCTTTCAAGTTCTTTTTATTTTTTTTATTTTTAGAACAGACATTTCCTTTCTATTAAGGTATGAAAATCTCTTCATGACATCAAAAACTTTCATACATTGCTATTTGACAGTGCTGCCTGACCTTGATATTGATTGAGCAAAGGACTATGTGGTAACAAATAATTACTATGGATTCAGGAATGCTTTTAAATGAATTTTCATTTTGTCCATTACATTAGAATTTTTACATATTTAATAAACATTAGTATGTTTATATCCAAGAAGTATACTAAATACTAATGTACTAATATTAAAATATACTAAAGTTCTATAAGATCTTTAGAAGTTATGTTTTCTTATTTATTAACATTGAGCTATTAGGAATTGACAATTTTCAGCTTCCAGAGAGATTGGAAGTCTAATTAATGAAATGAAAATTTGAATCCAAGACCTAATCCTGTTCAGCTTGTTTTGAGATTGATATTTCAAAATAAGTATAGAAAACTTACTTTTTCAAGTCCATTTTGTAGACAAAAGCATCATGTACTTTCTAGCATTAATGAACATTTCTTTGTACTCAGAAAAAAATGTGTAGCTAGAAATCAGAAGGTACTTTTGTGTGAATATTATATTTAAAACCTTTTCCCTACCAAATACACTCAAAAAAACATCATTAATATCAATCCATCCAATTGAAACTCATTATCTGCATTTTGTGGAGGTAAAAAATATTTCATAATAAGAGTTTAGTGAACATGGATTCTTGGGCTCCCTGTAAGTAATTCTTAACCCCTCCTCCCCCCCAGGTATTTGGATTAGTAATTTCTATTAGATTATTCTATCACACTGGAAGTAATTTTTGGGTCTTCTGGTTGATCATGATTGTAAATTTTCACAATCAGTTCTCTTATTTTATCCTCTCTGCCCTAGTGTATTACTTGGTGTAAAGAAGATTTTTAAAGCATAAAGATAGATTAGGAAGAGAGCAGACTTTTTCTGTGTGCTAATGACATGAGGATTTACCTGGTAAAATTCTGGAGATGAGCAATGAAACTAACTGAAACAAATGAATAGTATCATTAAAGTAGCAGGATATAAAATAAAACCACACCAAAAAAAAAAAAAAAAATCAACAGTATTTCCTTATAGTAATAACAAAATTCACAAGGGCATAGTAAAAAAGGAAGTTCAATTTATAATGATACTGGAGATATTAACTTATATTTTCATTGGTGTATTTTCATTCAGACTTCGAAGGGATATTTTATAGGACTAGACAAAATAATAATAAAATTTATTTGAGGGAACAAAGCAATCTAAAATTTCAAAGGAAACACTGAGGAAACTTAGTTTGTAAAAAAAGAAAGAGAGAAAGAAAGGGAACGAACCTGATTTTACAAAAAAAAATTTGCTGAGAGATTATAAACCAATTTGTCAACAATTAGATTTAGATCACAAGCTTCTGCTCTATTTTTACCCTTCCCTTGTAATAAGCAAAACAATACGACCAGCAGACACAGTAATCATGTTTGTTAGGATATGCAACATATCATATCCTGAGAGCTTCACCTCTAAATTGGAAGAATAAAGTTATGTTTCTTCATCTGTTTGGGAGCAAGGTTAATTATTACTATTGCAAAGGTTTTGTATTTGTTCCTTTCTTTTACATTATTGTAGTCACTGTGTTTAATACTTTCTTTATTCTACTTATTCTACTCTTTATTAGTTTATATAAATCTACCCATGTTTCTCTAGTTGCCTTGTAATTTCATTTTAAGGTATTTAATTTTTTCCAAATATGTGCAAAGATTTTTCAACATTCCCTTTTATAAAACCCTGCACCCCAAATTTTCTCTCTCCACCCCAAGACAGCAAGCAATCCCATATTGCCTTATAATTTCATATAACATAAAAATGTGTCACATATTCATATACGCACAATTTGTTCACCTATTCCCCAACTAATGGACTTTCATTTTTTTAATATTTACTTTTCTGCTACCATAGAAAGTGCTGCTATGAATATTTTTCTGTATGACATCTTTTTTGTGTTTTTCTGAGTGTGACCTGCTTTCATTATTTTGGCAATAGTGAGATCTTTGTCTGAAAGGGCACAAATAATTTAGTGACTTTTTTTTCTTTTTCTTTTTTTTAATTTAATTTTTATTTTATTTTATAATTATAACTTTTTTTTTGACAGTACATATGCATTTCAACATTATCCCTTGCAATTACTTCTGTTCAGATTTTTTCCCTTCCTCCCCCAACCCCCTCCCCCAGATGGCAGGCAGTCTTATACATGTTAAATATATTACAATATATTCTAGATATAATATATGTGTGTAGAACCAAATTTCTTGTTGCACAAGAAGAATTGGATTCAGAAGGTAAAAAAATAACAGTTTACACTCATTTCCCAGTGTTCCTTTTCTGGATGTAGCTGATTCTGTCCATCATTAATCAATTGGAATTGGATTAGCTCTTCTCTATGTTGAAGATATCCACTTCCATCAGAATACGTGCTCATACAGTATCATTGTTGAAGTGTATAATGATCTTCTGGTTCTGCTCATTTCACTTAGCATCAGTTGATGTAAGTCTCTCCAAGCCTCTCAGTATTTCTCCTGTTGATCATTTCTTACAGAACAATAATATTCCATAACATTCATATACTAGCATATGGTCAATTTTTATATAGGTTCCATGAACTGCTGAGAAGAAAGTATACTCCTTTCTGTCTCCATTTAGCTTTTGCCAAAGATCTATCATATCAAACTTTTCTAGTATTCTATTTACCTCTTTGACTTCTTTCTTATTTATTTTGTGGTTTGATTTATCTAATTCTGAGAGTGCAAGGTTGAGATCTCCCACTATTATAATTTTGCTGTCTATTTCTTCTTGCAGCTCTCTTAATTTCTCTTTTAAGAATTTAGATGCTGCACCACTTGGTGCATATATGTTTAATATTGCTACTACTTCATTATTGATGCTTCCCTTTAGCAGGATATAATGCCCTTCCTTATCTCTTTTAATTAGATCAATTTTTGTTTTTGCTTGATCTGAGATGAGGTTGGCTACTCCTGCTTTTTTGGCTTTGCCTGAAGCATAATAGATTCTCCTCCACCCTTTTACTTTTAGTTTGAATGTATCACCCTTTTCAGGTGTGTTTCCTGTAAACAACATATAGTAGGATTCTGACTTTTAATCCAGTCTGCTAACTACTTCCTCTTTATGAAGCAGTTTGTCCCATTCACATTTATGGTTAGAATGACTAATTCTATATTGCTTGCCATCCTATTAACCCCTGCTTATGCTTTTCCCCTTTCCTTCCCTCTTACCCCCCAGTATTCAACTTGTGAACACCACATGCTTTTCACAGCCCTCCCTTTTTAGTATCCCTCCCTCACCTTAAAGTTCCTCCCCTTATTTTACCCTTTTTCCTCACAATTTCTGTTTTCCCTTCCCCTTAGCTTACGCTTTCCCTCTCACTTTTCAATGAAGTGGAAGAAGTTTCACCATAAATCAAATATGTTTATTGATACACACTCTGTTCATCTCCCTCCTTTCTTTCTCTCAGATATAATAGGTTACTTTTGCCTCTTTATGAGATGTAGTACCACATCAGTACACACAGTAGGGCAGCAGAGAACCACTAACAGGACAGCGATGACTGCACTGTGTCTGTGCTCTGAGGCTCTGAGAACGCTGAGTCACTCCAGGTGGGGGTTGGGGGTGGCCAGGTTAGGAGAGACACTAGCTTTCTGGGGTTTTATTTTTCACCTCCGGTGTTTACACCCTCTTTGCTGCTCCTGGCTTGCTGCTAAGACGAAATATCCACACTGGGGTAAAAGTCTTTTTTGCAGAAATGACAGAGGTTGTACCCCTCCCCCCTCTGGTCTGAGCTGTGTGAGCTGCCTGTCTCACTCTGGCTTGCCTGCCCTCAGTCTGCACCCAGTCTGTTCGACCCTCCCCTGAGCAAACATAGAACTTCTCTGGCAAATTTCAAGGATGTCTTCTGTTGGTGATTATTTGTGGGTTTCTTTTCCCTTCAAGCATTAATTCTGAGGCTTGTCATGAAGTAAGTCCTGAGAGAAAACACGGAGTTTAAGCAGCTGTCTGCCTCCATGCCACCATCTTGGCCGGAAGTCTCAGGAGGAAGGAATTTGTGACCAAAGAAGAACTCAAGATCATTATTGATCACAAAATAGAAAATTTTGATTACATCAAATTAAAAAGTCTTTGTACAAACAAAACTAATGCAAACAAAATTAGAATGGAAGCAACAAACTGGGAAAACATTTTTAAAGTTAAAAGTTCTGATAAAGGCCTCATTTCCAAAACATACAGAGAATTTACTTTAAGTTATAAGAAATCAAGCCATTCTCCAATTGATAAATGGTCAAAGGATATGAATAGACAATTTTCAGATGATGAAATTAAAACTATTTCCATTCATATGAAAGAGTGTTCCAAATCACTATTGATCAGAGAAATGCAAATTAAGATAACTCTGAGATATCATTACACACCTGTCAGATTGGCTAAGATGGCAGGAACAAATAACGATGAATGTTGCAGGGGCTGTGGGAAAACATTGATGCATTGTTGGTGGAGTTGTGAACGAATCCAACCATTCTGGAGAGCAATCTGGAATTATGCCCCAAAAGTTATCAAACTTTCCATACCCTTTGATCCAGCAGTGCTACTACTGGGCTTATATCCCAAAGAAATGCTAAAGAAGGGAAGGAGACCCCTATGTGGAAGAATGTTTGTGACAGCCCTTTTTGTAGTGACTAGAAACTGGAAAATGAATGGATGAATGGATGGAGAATGGCTCCAATTGTGGTATATGAAAATTTCTTTTTACTAGGTATCATTTATAAGTCTTTTTGGAAACAGTATAGGTTAGGGGGAACGAATGGAAGATAGTCCAAAAGACAAAATAGCTGTAAAATTATTAAACTATTAGATAAAATTCATAAATACTTTAAAAAGCATTTTTAGAAATTTAGAGATTGTTACTTTACTGTTTTATTACTGATTTAGATAAAGATAAAAATGACATGTTTATAAAATTTGCTGATGACTCAAAGTATGAAAACTACATCAGATGACAATTCAGATTCAGAATTGTGCTGGAACATCCGGCAAATATAATAAGATAAAATTGAATAGAAATAATCGTAAAATTGCGTTCAAAATATCAATTTTACAATATAAAATGGGTGGAAATGGAGAAATGTAGTTGTAAAATAGCAGGTATTTAAATAAACTTCATGTTTATAGGAATCGTTTTTGTTGGCAGTCAAAAAAGCTAATAGGATTTTAGGATACATTGTCCATAGGAGGAGGGAAGTGATATTTTATTTAGTGCATACTTGGACTATTGTATTCAATTCTTGATTTTTTATGTTAGGAAGAATATTGATAAACTGGGATGATCTGGGGAAGAGTAACCAGGGTATTAAAGGGCTTCAGCTAAGAGAGTAAATTGAGGAAATTGGGTAATGCTTGACTTAGAGAAGATTTGGGAATAGTTATGTTAGTGTATTTGCTGAGTTGTCAAGTGGAAGATGGATGAGATTGCTCCTGCTTGACCCAGAGAGCAAAAGTAAAATCGGTGGATAGAAACCATTAAAAGTTAGACCTTTGGCCTAATGTAAGGAAAGGCTTTGTAACAATATCCAGAATTCAAATGATCTTCCTTAAAAAAAAGTAATCTTCCTCATTCGTGAAGGACTTCAAGTAATGGCCAGATGTCCATTTATGGGATTTTTGTATAGTGATTTATTTTTTATCTTTTTTTGAACATTTGGTCATTAAGATCCTTTCAAATTCAACAATTCTCTAAAACTGTGATGGAAAACTTAGTAAAATTAATGTTTAATAGGCCTCTAAAAAGAGGAGAGTAATAAGAGTATGAGGAAGAATAGAGAAGATCCTGTCTTTCTACTTGGTAAGATCTGGAATATGTAGAAGATCAAAGTATGAACCATACAAATATAAACATATTGTAAGGAAAGACTTCATTAGGTTGTAGCATTAACTTTCCTTCCTCTGCTTATGTTTATCTTTTCTTAAAAAAATTATTAGGATGCTGCTAGAAGGTAGCAGGATAGATTAGACTCATGTTCCCCAAATTTTTGTCAGACGGTAAACATTAAATGCTACTACATACCAGATACTTTGCTAAGTATTAGAGATAGAGAAAAAGGTGGTCTTTACCTTCAAGAACCTCACAATGTAATGGAATAAGACAACACATAAAAAGAAGTTATGGTTGGAGGAGGTGGAAATGAAGGAAAAGTGCCCTGTAGGGGAATGCAACCTGGGAGGACATGCTGAGCTCTGGACTGAGCCCTTCCCTTAGTGAAGGCTCCATTAGATCTTCCCAATGTTAACCCTCTACTTCTACAATCAGAAGGAAGGAAGGGTCCAAGGGCTACTGAGGTGTGCGTTTCAAAAAGGATGAGCATTTTATACTATTTTAGTCTTCTTTTTATTACTGCTGCTGCTACTTTAAGTCCCTTGACAATCATGAGCATAAAATTAAACCAAAATGATCTCTCATCTGTAAATCATCAAACCTCTAAAGTAGATAAATCTTAGATTTGTCAACACATTTCTTAGCAAATTTCCTGGAAATGATTTATGTTTATCTTTTGCTTGTGACCTTTTTTAATCCCTAAACTTGTGCATTCCAATATAGATAAATACTTTTTTTCTTTTTTCGTTTGTTTTTTTTTTTCTTCTACCCCAATCAGCAAACAAATGCTACAATATCATGTTCCTTCTTCTTGGAAGAGATGATTAGACTGACTCTCATACCTTTTTGGACTATAGAGTCTAATTTTCTATTAACATTTGTAGAATGCAATTGCTGCTGTTGCTTCCCCATCTTTTCAAGTTAAAAATAGACATCACAAAATCCATTCTATTGCTTTTCCATTTATCACAGAATTCAGTTTTAACTATTATTTTTCCCAAAATTTTCCATAGACAAGTTTAAAAAAAATAACAACAGTGCTTTTGTGTTTTTTTTTTTTCTTTTTTGTTTGTTTGTTTTTTTCTTTTTAACTAATTCTTCCACTTACCTGTCCTAAAGAGGTTATATCATTTATTCTGTAGTCAAGGTTTTGGCTTCAACCTCCTTTGACTCCTTTCAACCTTCCATATTTAACTGTGCTGTTCATATGATTATAACTGACACTTATGTAAAATACTTGAGAATAACTAGATGGCACAGTGCATGGAGTATAGGCCAAGAGACAGGAAAATTCATCATCCCTACTTCAAATATGGCCTCACTTTCAAGTTGTGTGAAACTGAGCAAGTCACTTAACCCCGTCTGCCTTAGTTTCCTCATCTGTAAAATGAGCTAGAGAAGGAAATGACAAACCACTGAAGTATCTTTTTCAAGAAAACCCCAGATGGGATCATATAAAGTCAGATACAACTGAGATGACTGAACAACAACAAAATATGCTTGAAAAGTTACAAAGTGCTTTATATAATATCATTTGACTCTCACAACAACTCTGTTAAGTAAACATTATTGACATCATTATTCCAATTTTATAGATAGTTCAAGGGTAAAATGACTTCCCAGCTAGTTAAATGTCAGGATCAGAATTTCAATTCAAGTCTTCCTAATTTTAAAAGAATCTTTACTCTGATACTATCAATCACTGTGATGATAGGCAAGTCATTTAATCTGACCTAACCTCTGTTTCCTCAAAAATGATGGTTAATATTATTAATGTTACCTTCTATATTTGGTCATTGTGTGGAAAGTGCTTTGTAAATATTAAAAGAGTTATAGTTGTGTGACTTGTAATTCTCCATTTCCTTTTTTGAGAGTATGTTTATTGTTTTTAGTATAGTCCCTTTTATAACTAGAAATTGATGACTTGTTTTTTTTGTTCCCACAGATAGTATTACCTTTTTTTTTAATAGAAAAGAGAAAGGTTCATGCTCTGGAGGAGATATGGGCAGATAATTATATCTCTTTGAATGTTCTGATTGCAATATGAATCAATCTACAAACATTCATTAAGCCCTTAATATGTGTACATTCTATTGAAGGAAGTGCAGTTAAGCATGTAAGTAAATAAAAAGAAAATACAGAGTAATTTTGTTAGAAACATATTGGCCCTAAAAGAACTGGGTTTTTTGTGAAAGAAAGAATGTGGAATAAATGGGCAATATTTTGTAGTTGGGTTTATTTCCTTCCAACTTTTCTCTTTTTTAATAAAATATTTAAGCAGGAGAGGAAGGAGGAACAAAGCCAGAGAAATGGAGGCAATGGAATTTATCAATCAACTGGATTGAGACCCAACCTTTTTTTGTAAAAAAAAAAAAAAAAAAAAAAAAAAAATGTTTTCATCTCAGGCGTAGGAAGTAAAAGAAAAAAGTAGATTTTGAGAACTTGTTTTTGCTATACTTCATATCTTTGGTGCATGGATTTCCCTTTAATTGTCTCAGCTTGATCCACATGTAGCTATTTATTCATCTAAGATTTAAAAGATGATTTTTCCAAAATCATGATGATTAGAATCTCAGGACGTAGATTTAGGTGACACATATTATATACGATTTGCATACTCTTTTAGAACAAACTCATTTCTTTTTTTTTTTTTTTTTTAATTTTTTATTTTATTTTATAATTATAACATTTTTTTGACAGTACATATGCATGGGTAATTTTTTACAACATTATCCCTTGCACTTACTTCTATTCAGATTTTTTCCCTTCCTCCCCCAACCCCCTCCCCCAGATGGCAAGCAGTCATATATATTAAATATATTACAGTATAATTTAGATACAATATGTGTGTGTAGAACCGAATTTTTTTTTTGTTGCACAGGAAGAATTGGATTCAGAATGTAAAAATAACAGTTTACATTCATTTCCCAGTGTTCCTTTTCTGGATGTAGGTGGTTCTGTCCATCATTAATCAATTGGAATTGGATTAGCTCTTCTCTATGTTGAAGAAATCCACTTCCATCAGCATACATCCTCGTACAGTATCATTGTTGAAGTGTATAATGATCTTCTGGTTCTGCTCGTTTCACTCAGCATCAGTTGATGTAAGTCTCTCCAAGCCTCTCTGTATTTCTCCTGTTGGTCATTTCTTATAGAACAATAATATTCCATAACATTCATATATCATAGTTTACCCAACCATTCTCCAATTGATGGACATCTATTCATCTTCCAGCTTCTAGCCACTATGAAAAGGGCTGCCACAAACATTTTGGCACATACAGGACCCTTTCCCTTCTCTAGTAGTTCCTTGGGGTATAAGCCCAGTAGTAGTATGGCTGGGTCAAAGGGTATGCACATTTTGATAACTTTTTGGGCATAATTCCAGATTGCTCTCCAGAATGGTTGGATTCTTTCACAACTCCACCAACAATGCATCAGTGTCCCAGTTTTCCCACAGCCCCTCCAACATTCATCGTTATTTGTTCCTGTCATCTTAGCCAATCTGACAGGTGTGTAATGATACCTCAGAGTTGTCTTAATTTGCATTTCTCTGATCATTAGTGATTTGGAACACTCTTTCATATGAGTGGAAATAGTTTTAATTTCATCATCTGAAAATTGTCTGTTCATATCCTTTGACCATTTATCAATTGGAGAATGGCTTGATTTCTTATAAATTAGAGTCAATTCTCTGTATATTTTGGAGATGAGGCCTTTATCAGAACTTTTAACTGTAAAAATTTTTTCCCAATTTGTTACTTCCCTTCTAATCTTGTTTGCATTAGTTTTGTTTGTGCAGAAACTTTTTAATTTGGTGTAATCAAAATGTTCTATTTTGTGATCAATAATGGTCTCTAGTTCTCCCTTGGACACAAACTCCTTCCTCCTCCACAAGTCTGAGAGGTAAACCATCCCATGTTCCTCCAATTTATTTATGATTTCGTTCTTTATGCCTAAATCTTGGACCCATTTTGATCTAATCTTAGTATGTGGTGTTAAATGTGGGTCCATGCCTAGTTTCTGCCATACTAATTTCCAGTTTTCCCAGCAGTTTTTGTCAAATAATGAATTCTTATCCCAAAATTTGGGATCTTTGGGTTTGTCAAAGATTAGATTGCTATTTTTATTCACTATCTTGTCCTGTGAACCTAACCTATGCCACTGATCAACTAGTCTATTTCTTAGCCAATACCAAATGGTTTTGGTGACTGTTGCTTTATAATATAGCTTTAAATCAGGTACACTTAGACCACCTTCCTCTGACTTTTTTTTCATTAGTTCCCTTGCAATTCTCGACCTTTTATTCTTCCATATGAATTTTGTTGTTATTTTTTCTAGGTCATTAAAATAGTTTCTTGGGAGTCTGATTGGTATAGCACTAAATAAATAGATTAGTTTGGGGAGTATTGTCATCTTTATTATATTCGCTCGGCCTATCCAAGAACATTGAATGTCTTTCCAATTATTTAAATCTGACTTTATTTTTGTGGCAAGTGTTTTGTAATTTTGCTCATATAATTCCTGACTCTCCTTTGGTAGATATATTCCCAAATATTTGATACTATCGACTGTTATTTTGAATGGAATTTCTCTTTGTATCTCTTGCTGTTGGATTGTGTTGGTAATGTATAAAAATCCTGAGGATTTATGTGGATTTATTTTGTATCCTGCGACTTTGCTAAAATTCTGAATTATTTCTAATAGCTTTTTAGCAGAGTCTTTGGGGTTCTCTAAGTATACCATCATGTCATCTGCGAAAAGTGACAATTTGATTTCTTCATTTCCTACTCTAATTCCTTGGATCTCTTTCTCGGCTCTTATTGCCAAGGCTAGAGTTTCTAGTACTATATTGAATAGTAATGGTGATAGTGGGCAACCTTGTTTCACTCCTGATCTTACAGGAAAAGGTTCTAGTTTATCACCATTACATATGATGTTTACTGAAGGTTTTAAATATATGCTCCTTATTATTTTAAGGAATAGTCCATTTATTCCTATACTCTCAAGTGTTTTTAGTAGGAATGGATGTTGGATTTTATCAAATGCCTTTTCTGCATCTATTGAGATGATCATATGGTTTTTATTAATTTGATTATTAATATGGTCAATTATACTAATAGTTTTCCTAATATTAAACCAGCCCTGCATTCCTGGTATAAATCCCACTTGGTCATAGTGTATTATCCTGGGGATGATTTTCTGAAGTCTATTTGCTAATATCTTATTTAAGATTTTAGCATCAATATTCATTAAGGAAATTGGTCTATAGTTTTCTTTCTCAGTTTTCACTCTACCTGGTTTAGGTATCAGTACCATGTCTGTGTCATAGAAGGAATTTGGTAGGACTCCTTCAATCCCTATTTTTTCAAATAGTTTACATAGCATTGGAGTTAGTTGTTCTTTAAATGTTTGGTAGAATTCACCTGTAAATCCATCTGGTCCTGGGGACTTTTTCTTAGGAAGTTGGTTAATAGCTTGGTCTATTTCTTTTTCTGAGATGGGACTATTTAGACTACTTACTTCTTCCTCTGTTAATCTGGGCAAGCTATATTTTTGAAGGTATTCTTCCATTTCATTTAAGTTATCGAATTTATCGGCATAAAGTTGAGCAAAGTAGCTCCTAACTATTGTTCTAATTTCCTCTTCATTAGTGGTGAGTTCACCCTTTTCATTTTCAAGACTATCAATTTGCTTTTTCTCTTTCCTTTTTTTAATCAGGTTTACTAAGGGTTTGTCTATTTTGTTGGTTTTTTCATAAAACCAACTCTTAGTTTTATTAATTAATTCAATAGTTTTTTGACTTTCAATTTTATTAATCTCACCTTTTATTTTTTGAATTTCAAGTTTTGTGTTTGTCTGGGGGTTTTTAATTTGTTCCTTTTCTAGCAATTTTAGTTGTAAACCCAATTCGTTGGCCCTCTCTTTCTCTATTTTATGCAGGTAGGCCTGTAGAGATATAAAACTTCCCCTAATTACTGCTTTGGCTGTATCCCACACATTTTGGTATGATGTCTCATTATTGTCATTTTCTTGGGTGAAGTTATTAATTATGTCTATGATTTGCTGTTTTACCCAATCATTCTTTAGTATAAGATTATTTAGTTTCCAATTATTTTTTGGTCTATTTTCCCCTGGCTTTTTATTAAATGTTATTTTGATTGCATTATGGTCTGAAAAGGATGCATTTACTATTTCTGCCTTACTGCATTTGATTTTGAGGTTTTTATGCCCTAGTATATGATCAATTTTTGTATAGGTTCCATGAACTGCTGAGAAGAAAGTATATTCCTTTCTGTCTCCATTTAGCTTTCGCCAAAGATCTATCATATCAAACTTTTCTAGTATTCTATTTACCTCTTTGACTTCTTTCTTATTTATTTTGTGGTTTGATTTATCTAATTCTGAGAGTGCAAGGTTGAGATCTCCCGCTATTATAGTTTTGCTATCTATTTCCTCTTGCAGCTCTCTTAATTTCTCTTTTAAGAATTTAGATGCTGCACCACTTGGTGCATACATGTTTAATATTGATACTGCTTCACTATTGATGCTTCCCTTTAGCAGGATATAATGCCCTTCCTTATCTCTTTTAATTAGATCAATTTTTGTTTTTGCTTGATCTGAGATGAGGATGGCTACTCCTGCTTTTTTTGTTTTGCCTGAAGCATAATAGATTCTGCTCCACCCTTTTACTTTTAGTTTGAATGTCTCATCCTGTTTCAGGTGTGTTTCCTGTAAACAACATATAGTAGGATTCTGACTTTTAATCCAGTCTGCTAACTGCTTCCTCTTTATGAGGCAGTTTGCCCCATTCACATTTATGGTTAGAAGGACTAATTCTATATTGCTTGCCATCCTATTAACCCCTGCTTATGCTTTTCCCCTTTCCTTCCCTTTTACCCTCCTATCCAGTATTAAACTGGTAAACACCACTTGCTTTTCACAGCCCTCCCTTTTTAGGATCCCTCCCCCACCTTAAAGATCCTCCCCTTATTTTACCCCTTTTCCTCGAAATTACTGTATTCCCTTCCCCTTAGCTTACTCCTTCCCTTTCGCTTTTCAATGAAGTGGAAGAAGTTTCACCATAAATCGAATATGTCTATTGATACACGCTATGTTCATCTCCCTCCTTTCTTTCTCTCAGATATAATAGGTTACCTTTGCCTCTTCATGAGATGTAGTACCACCACTTTATACTTTTTTATGATATAATCTCCTTTCCACCTCTAGTTTCTAAGACAAATTGTACATATGTTCTTTACATATTTTTTTGACAGAAGTATAGTTCTCAAGATTTCTTTTTACCTTCTTTAGAAGTCTCTTGAGTTCTGTATTTGAAGATCAAACCTCTTATGTAGGTCTGGTTTTTTCATCAAAAATAGATGGAATTCATTTATTTCGTTAAATGTCCATCTTCTTCCCTGGAAAACGATGCTCATTCTTGCTGGGTAAGTTATTCTTGGCTGCATACCAAGTTCCTTAGCCTTTCGGAATATCATGTTCCAGGCCCTGCGTTCTTTTAATGTGGACGCTGCTAGATCCTGTGTTATCCTTATTGTGGATCCTCCATATCTGAATTGTTTTTTTCTAGCAGCTTCCAATATCTTTTCCTTTGTCTGATGGTTCTTGAACTTGGCCACTATATTTCTTGGCGTTTTGATTTTAGGGTCCCTTTCAGTAGGTGATCGATGAATTTTCTCAATGTCTATTTTACCCTCTCTTTCCAAAACGTCTGGGCAGTTCTCTTTGATAATTTCCTCGAAAATGGTGTCCAAGCTCTTTTTTTCCTCCCATTTTTCAGGGAGTCCGATTATTCTCAAATTGTCTCTCCTGGATCTGTTTTCCAGGTCTGTTGTCTTTCTGGTAAGGTACTTGACAGTCTTTTCAATTGTTTCATTTCTCTGGTTTTGCTTGACTCCCTCTTGGTTTCTCCTTGAGTCATTCATTTCTACTTGTTCCAGTCTAATTTTCAATGATGTATTTTCTTCACTCACTTTTTTTATATCTCTTTGTAATTGTCCAATTGAGTTTTTATCTTCTATGGAATTTTTTTCCATTTTATCCATTTTATTTTTTAGAGAGCTGATTTCTTTTTCCAGCTCTCTAATCCTGTTTTCCTTGGAGTTGTTTATCTTTTCCAGCTCACTAATCCTGTTTTCCTTGGAGTTGTTTACCTTTTCCAGCTCACTAATCTTGTTTCTCAATGATTTGATTTCTTTATCCATTCTGTCCTTGAATGCATGGGATGACTTCTCCAGGCTCTCTTGCCAAGCTTCCCTTTCCTTTTCCCATTTCTCTTCCAGCTCTCTTGTGAGAGCCTTTTTGATTTCCTCTATGAGGTTCTTTTGTATTGAGGAGCAGCTTATATCCCTCCCAGGGGATACATCTGGGGACATTCTGTTCCTAGTCTCCTCAGCATTTGAAGTCTGCTCCCTCTCCACACAGAAGCTGTCAATGGTTAGAGCCCTTTTGAATTTTTTGTTCATTTTGTCAGAGTAGGAATCAAAGAAAACAAACTGACAAGAGAAACAATTGGTCTGTTTTGCGGGGGATGGGGTTGGATGGTATTAATGGGCTTCCTCTACAGACTGGGGGTAGGGCAGCAGAGAGCCACTAACAGAACAGCAATGACTGTACTGAGTCTGAGCTCTGAGGCTCTGAGAACACACCGAGTCAGTCCAGGTGGGGGTTGGGGGTGGCCGGGCTCTGAGAGACGCTGGCTTTCTGGGGTTTTAATCTTCACCTCCTGTGTTTACACCCTCTCTGCTGCTCCTGGCTTGCTGCCAAAACGGAGCATCCACACTGGGGCAAAAGCCCTTTCGCAGAAACTGCAGAGATCACACCCCTCCCCCTCAGGTCTGAGCTGTGTGAGCTGCCTGTCTTGCTCTGGCTGTCTGCCCTCAGTCTGCGCCCAGTCTTATTGACCCTCTCCCGAGCAAACACAGACCTTTTCTGGCGACTTTCAAGGATGTCTTCTCTTGGTGATAATTTGTGGATTTCTTTCTGGGTCAAGCATTAAGTCAGAGGCCTGTCATGGAGTAAGTTCTGAGAGAAAACGAGGAGCTCAAGCAGCTGTCTGCCTCCACGCCGCCATCTTGGCCGGAAGTCCCTCATTTCTTATTCTTTAAAAAGATATCATCTTTTTTTTTCCTCAATAGCATTTTATTTTTCTAATGTAAAAATAGTTTTTAACATTCATTTTTTAAAAATTTTGAGTTTCAATTTTTTGTCCCTTATTCCTTCACCTTTTCTCTCTCCAAAACACCAAGCAATCTGATATGTTATACATGTACATTCATTTAAACATATTTCCATATTAGTTATGTCATAAAAGAAAAATTAGAATAAAAAGTAAAAAGCATGAGAAAGAGAAAGCAAATAATAAAACAAAAAATAGTGAAAATATTATGCTTTGATCTACATTCAGTCTCCTTAGTTCTTTCTCTGGATGTGAATGACATTTTCCATCGCAAGTCTATTAGAATTGTCTTGTTTCACTGTAATTCTTAGATAAAGTCAAATCTATCATATTTGATCACCACACAATATTACTTTTGACTTGTACAATGTTCTCTTGGTTCTGCCCATTTCACTCAGCATCTGTTCATGTAAGTCTTTCTTGACTGTTCTGAAATCAGCCTGCTCATCATTTATAGAGCAATAATATTCCATTCCCATTCATCTTGCCATAACTTAGCCCTTCCCCAATTAAAGGGTATCCATTCAATTTCCAATGCCTTGCCGGCACAAAAGAGCTGCTACAAATATTTTTGCACATATGGATTTTTTCCCTGTTTTATGATCTCTGTGGGATACAGACTTAGTAGTGACACTGCTGGATCAAGGAGAATGCACAGTTTTATAGTCCTTTGGACATAATTCAAAATTGTTCTGCAGAATGACTGGATTAATCCACAACTCCACCAACAATGTAGTAGTTACTATTTTCCCCACATCTTCTCCAACAGTTTTCATTATCTTTTCTTGTAATCATATACTGTTATAAGTGTGAACTGATATCTCAGGGTTGTTTTAATTTGCATTTCTTTAATCAATAGTGATTCAGGAAAAAAAAAAAATTTATATGACTATAGGTAGCCATAATTTCTTGAACTGCAAATTTTCTGTTCATCTCCTTTGACCATTTTGTTAACTGGGGAATGACTTATATTCTTATAAATAGGATTCAGTTCTTTGTGTATTTAAAAATGAGGTGGTGTTGTTGTTGTTTTTTTTTTTTTTTATCAGAAATAGAAGCTATAAAAGTTACTTACCAACTTTCTGCTTCCCTTCTAGTCTTGGGTACATCAGTTTTGTTTCTGCAAAAACTTTTTAATTTAATGTATTCAAAATTATCAATTTTGTATTTTATTATGTTCTTTATTTCTTGTTTGGTTATAAATTCAAAAATTCTCCAAAAATCAGAAAGGCAAACTATAAGGGCAACATCTTTTAAGTAATTTAGTGAAATAGGAATCAAGCTGGGGAGCAAGTCAATAACTTTAATAAATCTTAACATTTACTTTTTTATTAAAGCTTTTTATTTACAAAGCGTTTCATGGATAATTTTTCCATCCCTTGCAAAACTTTTTATTCCAAATTTTCCACTCCTTCCCTCTACCCCATCCACTAGATGGCAGGTAGTTCAAAACATGTTAAATCCAATTATACAGTTATCATGCTGCACAAGAAAAATCCGATCAAGAAGAAAGAAAAAGAAAAACTGTGAAAGAAAACAAAATACAAACAAATAACAACAGAAAGAGTGAGAATGCTATGTTGTGGTCCACACTTGATTCCCATGGCCCTCTCTGGGTGTAGATGGCTCTCTTCATCAATGAACGAGTGGAATTGGTTTGAACCATCTCAATGTTGAAGGAGAGCCCTTCCATCAGAATTGATTTTTCTGTACTCTTATTGTTACCATGTATGATGATCTCCTGGTTCTGTTCATTTCACTTAGTATCAGTTCATCTAAGTCTCTCCAAGCCTTTCTGAAATCATCCTGCTGGTCGTTTCTTACAGAACTATAATATTCCATAACATTCACTTACCATAACTTATTCAGGAATTCTCCTACTGATGGGTATCCATTTAGTCTACAAACATTTTTTGCACATGTGGGTCCCTTTCCTTCCTTTAAGATCTCTTTAGGAAGACTTCCAGCCAAGATGGCGGCATGGAGGCAGACAGCTGCTTGAGCTCCTCGTTTTCTCTCAGAACTTACTTCATGACAAACCTCTGACTTAATGCTTGACCCAGAAAGAAATCCACAAATAATCACCAAGAGAAGACATCCTTGAAAGTCGCCAGAAAAGGTCTGTGTTTGCTCGGGAGAGGGTCAATAAGACTGGGCGCAGACTGAGGGCAGGCAGCCAGAGCAAGACAGGCAGCTCACACAGCTCAGACCTGAGGGGGAGGGGTGTGATCTCTGCCATTTCTGTGAAAGGGCTTTTGCCCCAATGTGGATGCTCCATCTTGGCAGCAAGCCAGGAGCAGCGGAGAGGGTGTAAACACCAGAGGTGAAGATTAAAACCCCAGAAAGCCAGCTTCTCTCCGAGCCCGGCCACCCCCAACCCCCACCTGGACTGACTCGGTGCGTTCTCTGAGCCTCAGAGCACAGACTCAGTACAGTCATTGCTGTTCTGTTAGTGGCTCTCTGCTGCCCTACCCCCAGTCTGTAGAGGAAGCCCATTAACACCATCCAGCCCCATCCCCCGCAAAACAGACCAATTGTTTCTCTTGTCAGTTTGTTTTCTTTGATTCCTACTCTGACAAAATGAACAAAAAATTCAAAAGGGCTCTAACCATTGACAGCTTCTGTGTGGAGAGGGAGCAGACTTCAAATGCTGAGGAGACTAGGAACAGACTGTCCCCAGATGTATCCCCTGGGAGGGATATAAGCTGCTCCTCAATACAAAAAAACCTCATAGAGGAAATCAAAAAGGCTCTCACAAGAGAGCTGGAAGAGAAATGGGAAAAGGAAAGGGAAGCTTGGCAAGAGAGCCTGGAGAAATCATCCCATGCATTCAAAGACAGAGTGGATAAAGAAATCAAATCATTGAGAAACAAGATTAGTGAGCTGGAAAAGGTAAACAACTCCAAGGAAAACAGGATTAGTGAGCTGGAAAAAGAAATCAGCTCTCTAAAAAATAAAATGGATAAAATGGAAAAAAATTCCATAGAAGATAAAAACTCAATTGGACAATTACAAAGAGATATAAAAAAAGTGCATGAAGAAAATACATAATTGAAAATTAGACTGGAACAAGTAGAAATGAATGACTCAAGGAGAAACCAAGAGGTAGTCAAGCAAAACCAGAGAAATGAAACAATTGAAAAGAATGTCAAGTACCTTACCAGAAAGACAACAGACCTGGAAAACAGATCCAGGAGAGACAATTTGAGAATAATCGGACTCCCTGAAAAATGGGAGGAAAAAAAGAGCTTGGACATCATTTTCGAGGAAATTATCAAAGAGAACTGCCCAGACATTCTGGAAACAGAGGGTAAAATAGACATTGAAAAAATTCATCGATCACCTACTGAAAGGGACCCTAAAATCAAAACGCCAAGAAATATAGTGGCCAAGTTCAAGAACCATCAGACAAAGGAAAAGATATTGGAAGCTGCTAGAAAAAAGCAATTCAGATATGGAGGAGCCACAATAAGGATAACCCAGGATCTAGCAGCGTCCACATTAAAAGAACACAGGGCCTGGAACATGATATTCCGAAAGGCTAAGGAACTTGGTATGCAGCCAAGAATAACTTACCCAGCAAGAATGAGCATTGTTTTCCAGGGAAGAAGATGAACATTTAACGAAATAAAGGAATTCCATCTATTTTTGATGAAAAAACCAGACCTACATAAAAGGTTTGATCTTCAAATACAGAACTCAAGAGATTTCTAAAAAGGTAAAAAGAAATCTTGAGAAGTATACTTCTGTCAAAAAAAATATGAAAAGAACATATGTACAATTTGTCTTAGAAACTAGAGGTGGAAAGGAGAGTATATCATAAAAAAGTGTAAAGTGGTTGTACTACATCCCATGAAGAGGCAAAGGTAACCTATTATATCTGAGAGAAAGAAAGGAGGGAGATGAACATAGCGTGTATCAATAGACATATTCGATTTATGGTGAAACTTCTTCCACTTCATTGAAAAGTGAAAGGGAAGGAGTAAGCTAAGGGGAAGGGAATACAGTAATTTCGAGGAAAAGGGGTAAAATAAGGGGAGGACCTTTAAGGTGGGGGAGGGATCCTAAAAAGGGAGGGCTGTGAAAAGCAAGTGGTGTTTACCAGTTGAACACTGGATAGGAGGGTAAAAGGGAAGGAAAGGGGAAAAGCATAAGCAGGGGTTAATAGGATGGCAAGCAATATAGAATTAGTCCTTCTAACCAGAAATGTGAATGGGGCAAACTGCCTCATAAAGAGGAAGCAGTTAGCAGACTGGATTAAAAGTCAGAATCCTACTATATGTTGTTTACAGGAAACACACTTGAAACAGGGTGAGACATTCAAACTAAAAGTAAAAGGGTGGAGCAGAATCTATTATGCTTCAGGCAAAACCAAAAAAGCAGGGCTAGCCATCCTCATCTCAGATCAAGCAAAAACAAAAATTGATCTAATTAAAAGAGATAAGGAAGGGCATTATATCCTGCTAAAGGGAAGCATCAATAATGAAGCAGTATTAATATTAAACATATATGCACCAAGTGATGCAGCATCTAAATTCTTAAAAGAGAAATTAAGAGAGCTGCAAGAGGAAATAGATAGCAAAACTATAATAGCGGGAGATCTCAACCTTCCACTCTCAGAATTAGATAAATCAAACCACAAAATAAACAAGAAAGAAGTCAAAGAGGTAAATAGAATACTAGAAAAGTTTGATATGATAGATCTTTGGCGAAAGCTAAATGGAGACAGAAAGGAATATACTTTCTTCTCGGCAGTTCATGGAACCTATACAAAAATTGATCATATACTAGGGCATAAAAACCTCAAAATCAAATGCAGTAAGGCAGAAATAGTAAATGCATCCTTTTCAGACCATAATGCAATCAAAATAACATTTAATAAAAAGCCAGGGGAAAATAGATCAAAAAATAATTAGAAACTAAATAATCTTATACTAAAGAATGATTGGGTAAAACAGCAAATCATAGACATAATTAATAACTTCACCCAAGAAAATGACAATAATGAGACATCATACCAAAATGTGTCGGATACAGCCAAAGCAGTAATAAGGGGAAGTTTTATATCTCTACAGGCCTACTTGCATAAAATAGAGAAAGAGAGGGCCAACGAATTGGGCTTACAACTAAAATTGCTAGAAAAGGAACAAATTGAAAACCCCCAGACAAACACAAAACTTGAAATTCAAAAAATAAAAGGTGAGATTAATAAAATTGAAAGTCAAAAAACTATTGAATTAATTAATAAAACTAAGAGTTGGTTTTATGAAAAAACCAACAAAATAGACAAACCCTTAGTAAACCTGATTAAAAAAAGGAAAGAGAAAAAGCAAATTGATAGTCTTGAAAATGAAAAGGGTGAACTCACCACTAATGAAGAGGAAATTAGAACAATAGTTAGGAGCTACTTTGCTCAACTTTATGCCGATAAATTCGATAACTTAAATGAAATGGAAGAATACCTTCAAAAATATAGCTTGCCCAGATTAACAGAGGAAGAAGTAAGTAGTCTAAATAGTCCCATCTCAGAAAAAGAAATAGACCAAGCTATTAACCAACTTCCTAAGAAAAAGTCCCCAGGACCAGATGGATTTACAGGTGAATTCTACCAAACATTTAAAGAACAACTAACTCCAATGCTATGTAAACTATTTGAAAAAATAGGGATTGAAGGAGTCCTACCAAATTCCTTCTATGACACAGACATGGTACTGATACCTAAACCAGGTAGAGTGAAAACTGAGAAAGAAAACTATAGACCAATTTCCTTAATGAATATTGATGCTAAAATCTTAAATAAGATATTAGCAAATAGACTTCAGAAAATCATCCCCAGGATAATACACTATGACCAAGTGGGATTTATACCAGGAATGCAGGGCTGGTTTAATATTAGGAAAACTATTAGTATAATTGACCATATTAATAATCAAATTAATAAAAACCATATGATCATCTCAATAGTTGCAGAAAAAGCATTTGATAAAATCCAACATCCATTCCTACTAAAAACACTTGAGAGTATAGGAATAAATGGACTATTCCTTAAAATAATCAGGAGCATATATTTAAAACCGTCAGTAAACATCATATGTAATGGTGATAAACTAGAACCTTTCCCTGTAAGATCAGGAGTGAAACAAGGTTGCCCACTATCACCATTACTATTCAATATAGTACTAGAAACGCTAGCCTCGGCAATAAGAGCCGAGAAAGAGATTCAAGGAATTAGAGTAGGAAATGAAGAAATTAAATTGTCACTTTTCTCAGATGACATGATGGTATACTTAGAGAACCCCAAAGACTCTGCTAAAAAGCTATTAGAAATAATTCAGAATTTTAGCAAAGTCGCAGGATACAAAATAAATCCACATAAATCCTCAGGATTTTTATACATTACCAACACAATCCAACAGCAAGAGATACAAAGAGAAATTCCATTCAAAATAACAGTCGATAGTATAAAATATTTGGGAATATATCTACCAAAGGAGAGTCAGGAATTATATGCGCGAAACTACAAAACCCTTGCCACAAAAATAAAGTCAGATTTAAATAATTGGAAAGACATTCAGTGCTCTTGGATAGGACGAGCGAATATAATCAAGATGACAATACTCCCTAATCTATTTATTCAGTGCTATACCAATCAGACTCCCAAGAAACTATTTTAATGATCTAGAAAAAATAACAACAGAATTCATATGGAACAACAAAAGGTCGAGAATTTCAAGGGAAGTAATGAAAAAAAAATTAAATGAAGGTGGTCTAGCTGTACCTTATCTAGAACTATATTATAAAGCAACAGTCACCCAAACCATTTGGTATTGGCTAAGAAATAGACTAGTTGATCAGTGGAATAGGTTAGGTTCACAGGGCAAGATAGTGAATAAAAACAGCAATGTAGTGTTTGACAAACCCAAAGATCCCAAATTTTGGGATAAGAATTCATTATTTGACAAAAACTGCTGGGAAAACTGGAAATTAGTATGGCAGAAACTAGGCATGGACCCACATTTAACACCACATACTAAGATTAGATCAAAATGGGTCCAAGATTTAGGCATAAAGAACGAAATCATAAATAAATTGGAGGAACATGGGATGGTTTACCTCTCAGACTTGTGGAGGAGGGAGGAGTTTGTGTCCAAGGGAGAACTAGAGACCATTATTGATCACAAAATAGAACATTTTGATTACACCAAATTAAAAAGTTTCTGCACAAACAAAACTAATGCAAACAAGATTAGAAGGGAAGTAACAAATTGGGAAAAAATTTTTACAGTTAAAGGTTCTGATAAAGGCCTCATCTCCAAAATATATAGAGAATTGACTCTAATTTATAAGAAATCAAGCCATTCTCCAATTGATAAATGGTCAAAGGATATGAATAGACAATTTTCAAATGATGAAATTAAAACTATTTCCACTCATATGAAAGAGTGTTCCAAATCACTCTTGATCAGAGAAATGCAAATTAAGACAACTCAGAGGTATCATTACACACCTGTCAGATTGGCTAAGATGACAGGAACAAATAACGATGAATGTTGGAGGGGCTGTGGGAAAACTGGGACACTGATGCATTGTTGGTGGAGTTGTGAAAGAATCCAACCATTCTGGAGAGCAATCTGGAATTATGCCCAAAAAGTTATCAAAATGTGCATACCCTGTGACCCAGCCATACTACTACTGGGCTTATATCCCAAGGAACTACTAAAGAAGGGAAAGGGACCTGTATGTGCCAAAATGCTTGTGGCAGCCCTTTTCATAGTGGCTAGAAGCTGGAAGATGAATGGATGTCCATCAATTGGAGAATGGTTGGGTAAACTATGGTATATGAATGTTATGGAATATTATTGTTCTATAAGAAATGACCAACAGGAGAAATACAGAGAGGATTGGAGAGACTTACATCAACTGATGCTGAGTGAAACGAGCAGAACCAGAAGATCATTATACACTTCAACAATGATACTGTATGAGGATGTATGCTGATGGAAGTGGATTTCTTCAACATAGAGAAGAGCTAATCCAATTCCAATTGATTAATGATGGACAGAACCAGCTACATCCAGAAAAGGAACACTGGGAAATGAATGTAAACTGTTATTTTTACCTTCTGAATCCAATTCTTCCTGTGCAACAAAAAATTCGGTTCTACACACATATATGGTATCTAGAATATAGTGTAATATATTTAACATATATAAGACTGCTTGCCATCTGGAGGAGGGGGTTGGGGGAGGAAGGGAAAAAAATCTGAATAGAAGTAAGTGCAAGGGATAATGTTGTAAAAAATTACCCATGCATATGTACTGTCAAAAAAATATTATAATTATAAAATAAAATTAAAATTAAAAAAAAATCTCTTTAGGATATAATCCCAATAGAAACACTGGGTCAAAGGATATGCAGAATTTGATCTGCTCTCCAGTATGGTTGGATCCGTTCACAGTTCCACCGACAATGTATCAATGCCCTAATTTTCCCACATCTCCTCCAACATTGGTCATTATCTTTTTCTGTCATCTTAGCCATTCTGACAGGTGTGTAGTGGTATCTCAGAGTTATCTTAATTTGCATTTCTCTGATCAGTAGTTATTTCGAGCACCTTTTCATATGACTACAAATAGTTTCAATTTCTTTATTTGAAAATTATCTGTTCATATCCTTTGACCATTTATCAATTGGAGAATGGCTTGAATTCTTATCAATTTGAGTCAATTTTCTATATATTTTAAAAATGAGGCCTTTATCAGAATCTTTGTTTGTAAAAATGTTTTCCCAGTTTATTGCTTCCCTTCTAGTTTTGTCTGCATTAGTTTTGTTTGTACAAAACCTTTTTAACTTAATATAATCAAAATTATCTATTTTGTGATCAATAATGATCTCTACTTCTTTTTTGGTCACAAATTCCTTCCTCTTCCACAAATCTGAGAGGTAAACTATCCTATGTTTTTCTGATTTGTTTATAATATCATTTTTTATGTCTAGATCATGAACCCATTTTGCCCATATCTTGGTATATGGTGTTAGATATGGATTTATGCCTACTTTCTACTAGTTTACACTTTTCCTAGCAGTTTTTTTTTTTTTTTTTTTCACATAGTGAATTCTTATCCTAAAAGCCGGGCCTTTTGGGTTTGTCAAATACTTGATTTCCATCATCATTGACTATTTTGTTCAGTAAACCTATTCCACTAATACAATATTTAATAATAGTAATGGTGATAGTGGACAACCTTATTTTATCCCTGATCTTATTGGGAATTGTTCCAGTATATCCCCATTACATATGATACTTGCTGATGGTTTTAAATATATGCTACTGAATATTTTAAGGAAAAGTTCATTCCTATACTCTCTAGTGTAAAAATACTAGAATTAGGAATGGGTGTTGGATTTTATCAAATGCTTTTTCTGCATCTATTGAGATAATCATATGGTTTTTGTTAATTTGGTTATTGATATAGTCAATTATGCTAATAGTTTTCCTAATATTGAATAATCCCTGCATTCCTGGTATAAATCCTACTTGGTTGTGGTGTATTATCCTGAGGATGATTTTCTGTAATCTCTTTGTTAATATTTTATTTAAGATTTTTGCATCAATATTCATTAGGGAAATTAGGGAAATAATTTTCTTTCTCTGTTTTCTTCCTACTTGGTTTAAGTATTAGTGTCATGCTTAAGTCATAAAAGGAATTTCATAGGATTCATTCATTCCCTATTTTTTCAAATAGCATTGGAATTAGTTTTTCTTTAAATGTTAGGTAGAATTCACATGTAAAACCATCTGGTCCTGTGGATTTCTTCTTAGGAAGTTGATTAATAGCTTGTTCTATTTCTTTTTCTAAAATGGCACTATTTAAAATTTTATTTCTTCTTCTGTTAATCTGGGCAATCTATATTTTTGTAGGTTTTCCTCTATTTCATTTAAGTTGTCAAATTTGTTGGCATAAATTGGGCAAAGTAACTCCTAATTATTGCTCTAATTTCCTCTTCATTGGTGGATAGTTCTCCCTTTTCATTTTTGAGACTAACAATTTGCTTTTTTCCTCTTGCCTTTTTCTAATCAAATTAACTAAAAATTAATCTGTTTTGTTGGTTTTTCCATAAAATCAATTCTTAGTTTTATTTATTCATATTTTTTTTACTTTCAATTTTTTTGATTTTTCTTTTTCTTTTTAATATTTCAAGTTTGGTATTTGGTTGGGGGGTTTTAATTTGTTCTTTTTCTAGCTTTTTTAGTTGCAAACCTAATTTATTGATCTTCTCTTTCTCTATTTTATGCAAGTGAGCATCTAGAGATATAAAATTTCCCCTTATTAATACTTTGGCTGCACCCACAAATTTTGGTATTGTTGTCTCATTATTGTCATTCTCTTGGATGAAATCCTTGTGTTTATGATTTGCTGTTTCACCCGTTCTTTCTCTAAGATGAGATTATTTAATTTCCAATTTTTTTTGGGGGGGGTCTATTTTCCTGTCCTTTAATTGAATGTAATTTTTATTGCATTTTGATCTGGGGGGAAAATGGATTTACTGTTTCTGCCTTTCCACATTTGAATTTGAGGTCTTTATGTCCTAATATATGGTAATTTTTGTATAGGTTCCATGAACTGCTGAGAAGAAAGTGTATTCCTTTTTGTCTCCATTAAATTTTCTCCAAAGTTCTATCATATCCAGTTTTTCTAGTATTCTATATATCTCTTTAATTTTTCTCATTTATTGTGTGGTTTGATTTATTTAGTTCTGAGAGAGCAAGGTTGAGATCCCCCATTAGTACAGTTTTGATGTCTATTTTTTTTTCCAGCTCTTCAACTTCTTTTTTAGTAATTTAGATGCTATACCACTTTGGTGCATATATGTTTAATATTGATAGTGCTTCATTATCTATGGTACCCTTTAGCGAGATATAGTTTCCTTTCTTATCTGTTTTAATTAGATCAGTTTTTGCTTTTGCTTGATCTGAAATCAGGATGGCTACCTCTGCTTTCTTTTTACTTTACCTGAAGCATAATAGATTCTGCTCCAGCTTTTTACCTTTACTCTGTATGTATCACTCTGCTTTAAATGTGTTTCTTGTAAACAAAATATTGTAGGATTCTGGCTTTTAATCCAGACTGCTGTCAGCTTATGTTTTATATGAGAGTTCACCCCATTCACATTTATAGTTAAAACTACTAATTTAGTATTTCCTCCATCTTATGCTTTTCTCTTTCCTTTTCCCCTTTCTCTCCTCCACAGTATTTTACTTATGAGCACTACTTGCCTCAAGTAGTCCTCCCCCTTTAGAGACTCTCTCTCTTTCTTATACCTTTCCCCTACTATTTCTGTTTTCTCTTTTATTTAGCCTACTCTTTCCCTTTTCCTCTTTCCTCTCCCACTTTCCTATAGGTTGAGAAAAATTTCTATGTGAAACTAAATATATATCTGATATTATTTCTTTGGGCCAAATCTGATGAGAATAAGATTCACACAATATTTGTCACCTTCCCTTCTTTCCTTCTGTTATAATAGGTTTTCTTTCCCTCTTTTTGAGATCCTTAATTTTACATTGCACTTTCCTTTTTTTCTTTTTATGTTATAATCCCCTTTCCTCCTCTAGTTTTACATATATATATCATAACAGTAAAATCAGATTATACATTTATTCTCTATGTATACCATAGCAGAAATAGTTTTCAAGATTTTTTTTTCTTTTTACCTTTTTATGCTTCTCTTGAGTTCTATATTTATTTGGAGGCCAAATTTTTGGTTTCACTCTGGCCTTTTCATCAAAAATAAATGGAATTCATCAGTTTTATTGAATGTTCATCTTCTTCCCTGAAAGAAAATGCTCAGTTTAGCAGGATGATTTATTCTTGGCTGCATTCATCTTCCTTTATCTTTTGGAATATCGGATTCCAGGCCCTTTGACCCTTTAAAATGGAACCTGCAAGGTCCTGAGTAATCTTATTGTGGCTCATCAGTATTTGAATTGTTTCTTTCTAGCTGCTTGTAATATTTTTCCTTGGTCCGTTAGTTCTGAAATTTAGCCACAATATTCCTTGGGGTTTTAATTTTAACTTTTAGGAGGTGTTTGGTGAATTCTTTTAATGGTCATTTTACCTTCTGATTCTCTGACATCTAGGCAATTCTCTTTGATGATTTCCTTTAAAATAGTGTCTAGGCTCTTTTTTTCATCATGGATGTCAGGGAATCCAATAATCCTTACATTGTCTCTCTTAGATCTATTTTTTAGGTCGGTTGTTTTCCCAATTAGTTATTTTGCATTTCTTTCTATTTTTTAATTTTTTCGGTTTTGCTTGACTGATTCTTGTTATCTCGTTGAGTCATTCATTTCCATTTCTTCAGTTCTGAATTTTAGTGAAGTATTTTCTTCATCTACTTTTTTCTTTTTAACTTCTTTTTGTATTTGTCCAATTGAATTTTTAAATGAATTGCTTTGTCTATGGAATTTTTTTTTCCCATTTCACAAATTCTGTTTTTATTGGAGTTGTTTTCTTTTCCCATTTTATCAAATCTATATTTTATTGAGTTATATGATTTCCAAAACCATCTTGCAAAGTTTTCATTTCTTTTTCCCATTTTTCTTCTAGCTCTCTTTTAAGATCCTTTTAAGTAGTTCTAGGAGAGCCTTGTGTAATGGGAACCAGGTTATATCACCTTTTTGGGCTTCATCTGGAAATGATCTGCTTTTAGTCTCCTCAAGGTTTGAAATCTGTTCTCTTTCACAATAATTGTCAATTGTCATAGTTTTCTTCTTTTTTACTCATTTTTTAAAAAGTTAAGGTCTGAAGGTGGTCTAAGTGTACCTGATTTAAAGCTATATTATAAAGCAACAGTCATCAAAACCATTTGGTATTGGCTAAGAAATAGACTAGTTGATCAGTGGCATAGGTTAGGTTCACAGGACAAGATAGTGAATAAAAATAGCAATCTAATCTTTGACAAACCCAAAGATCCCCAATTTTGGGATAAGAATTCATTATTTGACAAAAACTGCTGGGAAAACTGGAAATTAGTATGGCAGAAACTAGGCATGGACCCACATTTAACACCACATACTAAGATTAGATCAAAATGGGTCCAAGATTTAGGCATAAAGAACGAAATCATAAATAAATTGGAGGAACATGGGATGGTTTACCTCTCAGACTTGTGGAGGAGGGAGGAGTTTGTGTCCAAGGGAGAACTAGAGACCATTATTGATCACAAAATAGAACATTTTGATTACACCAAATTAAAAAGTTTCTGCACAAACAAAACTAATGCAAACAAGATTAGAAGGGAAGTAACAAATTGGGAAAAAATTTTTACAGTTAAAGGTTCTGATAAAGGCCTCATCTCCAAAATATACAGAGAATTGACTTTAATTTATAAGAAATCAAGCCATTCTCCAATTGATAAATGGTCAAAGGATATGAACAGACAATTTTCAGATGATGAAATTAAAACTATTTCCACTCATATGAAAGAGTGTTCCAAATCACTATTGATCAGAGAAATGCAAATTAAGACAACTCTGAGGTATCATTACACACCTGTCAGATTGGCTAAAATGACAGGAACAAATAACGATGAATGTTGGAGGGGCTGTGGGAAAACTGGGACACTGATGCATTGTTGGTGGAGTTGTGAAAGAATCCAACCATTCTGGAGAGCAATCTGGAATTATGCCCAAAAAGTTATCAAAATGTGCATACCCTTTGACCCAGCCATACTACTACTGGGCTTATACCCCAAGGAACTACTAGAGAAGGGAAAGGGTCCTGTATGTGCCAAAATGTTTGTGGCAGCCCTTTTCATAGTGGCTAGAAGCTGGAAGATGAATGGATGTCCATCAATTGGAGAATGGTTGGGTAAACTATGGTATATGAATGTTATGGAATATTACTGTTCTATAAGAAATGACCAACAGGAGAAATACAGAGAGGCTTGGAGAGACTTACATCAACTGATGCTGAGTGAAACAAGCAGAACCAGAAGATCATTATACACTTCAACAATGATACTGTACGAGGATGTATGCTGATGGAAGTGGATTTCTTCAACATAGAGAAGAGCTAATCCAATTCCAATTGATTAATGATGGACAGAACCAGCTACATCCAGAAACGGACTGGGAAATGAATGTAAACTGTTATTTTTACCTTCTGAATCCAATTCTTCCTGTGCAACCAAAAAATTCGGTTCTACACACATATATTGTATCTAAATTATACTGTAATATATTTAACATATATAAGACTGCTTGCCATCAGGGGGAGGGGGTTGGGGGAGGAAGGGAAAAAATCTGAATAGAAGTAAGTGCAAGGGATAATGTTGTAAAAAAAATTACCCATGCATATGTACTGTCAAAAAATGTTATAATTATAAAATAAAATAAAAAATTAAAAAAAAAAAAAAAAAAAAAAAAAAGTTAAGGTCTGCTTTTAGGGCAGGGGAAGTTTTCCAAGCTTCCTCTGTAAGTGGCTATGCTGGGTCAGTGCTGATTGACTTCTGATGCTGGGTGGGTATTGCCTGGTCCCATGAGATTCTTGCATTTCAGGGTTCACCATTTACCTTTTGAATTTGTGTTGGATGTTTTATAACTTCTCTGCTGATCTAGTGGCTTGCAACTAGGGTATAGTGGCCAACACTGCTGTTGATTCCTATAGATTCCTCCCCATAGATTCTCTTCTTGTGGAGTCTGCACTGCCCAGGGATTCTACCCTGTCTGTGCAGGCATTTGTGCTCAGCCTGTTTGTAATTGGCTATGTCCCTCCTGTTTCTGATTGAAACAGACTTTTTCTAGTGATCTTCGAAATTATCTTCTACTGATAATTTGTTGCACTCCCAATATTCGTGGATTCTGCTGGCACAGAATCAGAGGTTGGATTTGCTAATTAGTCTGAGGGTTGTAGGAGAAGGTTGGAAAGAATTGTGTGTCATCTCCACCATCTTGGCTCCAACCCCAAAGTCCAACATTTACTTTTAAATCTCAAGCAGAATGTATTAAATCTGCAGAGACATTGATATGTTACTAATACTAAATTTGATAAACTACTTTGAAACAAATGAATAAAATATATTATAGGAAAATGAGGTAATATCTGTCTTCTAATTTGTCATCATTTTGCTATGTCTAAGATACCATTTATTGCCTATCCTTTATTCCTGTAATCTTGTCAGATGATTAAACTAAGTCAGATTAGTCCTTTAAACAATATATCTTTGACTTTATCTTTTATATCTTTACTAGAGAATTTTAATTATTAGATGTCAGAATACATTGTAAATCTTCATTAGGAAATTCTTCATGAATTTTTTGCTGAAAAGTAATTACTGTAGTTGTGTGTGTGTGTGTGTGTGTGTGTGTGTGTGTGTGTGTGTGTGTGAAGCAGCTGTTTTCTTAACTTTTTTTTTTTTTAAAGCACATTTTAATTTGCTTTAAAAATATCCCCTGGCACTGGTTCTCATTATAGATGTGCGGTTGTAACATTTCATTTCTTAAATGTGTATCTTTTTTTTTTTTTTTTTTTTAAGATCTAAAGGAGTCCAAAGAAACCATCTAAAACTTTAAAAATAACCACTAAACTTACACTACTTTTGGTTTTTAAAAATCCTTTAGGGAAGACATTTTTTGTCTAGGACTTAAGCTTCACACCGGGTGGCCCATTTAAAACAAGCCCTGCATATAGCCATGTTATTAAATGGGAATTGGTTTAAATGGGCCACCTTGTAAATCAGATTTTTAAAAATGGATATTTGCTTCTTCATAGGCAGAGTGATCTGGATATAAGTTTTCAGTTACTTGTGTTTAGAAAATATCCTCCAATTCAAATCTGTGCACTCAGGTGACACTGAAATGGGCAAATCTTCAATTCAGAAAAATGCAAAACCTTAAAATCTGAAAAATGAAGTTTTACTGTCTTTGAATATTTGGGTAACATTTTATGCCAATCTTCCATTCCAAATATTTTTTCTATGGTTGAGATACAAACAATTGAAAATGGAAACTTTTAATATAAACAGTAATACAATTGTGGCACCTCCTTTACTGGAAATCTTTAAAAACAGGCTAATACTTGTTCGTTTAGGGTCAGTAATCCTTAATATTTTTCATTCCATTTTCCAAAACCAACAGAGATTATGTGAATTAATAGTACCACCTTTGTGTAGTTTCTCCTATTTAAATCTATCACCTACTTTCCTGAACTCAAGATCTAGTCTATCTAGTCTATCTAGTTGATACTTAAAGACTCCTGCACAAGCTAAATTAGTCACATATAGCAAGCATTTTCCCCTTCCAGTAATCATCAAATTACATTGATTGAATACAAAATAGATTTATTACATAAGCTCTATCTCTTACTGCAGCAAATCAATCCTTTTGTATCTCCCTAATTGTTTCACTCTCCCACTTAATACAACAATTTTTCTAAATATTTTTCTCTCTGTAAAACTTTTATGGTACTTCTATGCCTCTCAGCTCAGAATCTTACCTCATATTTTCCTGAAAATATTGGGGCCATTTGCCTAGATTGCCCTTCCCCCCCCTTCTTCATTTTAAATTACTCAGATCTACCATCTCTCAATGAAGAGATGCCCTGTCTCCTTGTGAAGACATACTCTTCAGTATGGAAAAGTAATCTCTTCCCAGCTCTTCTTCTCCAGCAGATTGCCCTCTTTATCATTCCCATTAGAAATGGGAATCTCATTTCTCTTCAGTCTTTCCTTGTTTGCTAGCCATTTCTTACTGCCTCTAAATATGCTGATATTTCCCCCACATTCAAAAACCTCATTTAATCTATCTTTCCCTGAAAGCTTTTTTCTCATTTCTTCTCCTTTCTATGGTTAACCTCCATGAGAAGACCATCCATCTTTTCTCCCATTTTTTCCTTAATTATAATTTAACTTTTGGACTTATGATTCAATTGAAACTACTCTCCTCAAAATTACCATTGATCTCTTAATTGTCAAATCAAATCAAATGACTTTCTCAGTCCTCAAACTCCACTTTTTTGCTGCTTTTGATATTGTCATTCTTCTCCTTGACACTTTTATCTCTTTAGGTTTAATGTTCCTTTTCTCTTCTAGTTCTCTTCCTACCTGTCTGACCACCTCTCAGTCTCTCTCTCATTCTCTCTTTCTGTGTGTGTATGTGTGTGTGTGTGTGTGTGTGTGTGTGTGTGTGTGTGTGTGTACCATTTCACTTGGTGGTCTCACCAGCTTTCTATGAGTATCTATCTATCTATCTATTTATCTATCTGTATGTATCAGATTTTATTATCTTTGCTGTGCTGATGATACAAGATCTACTTACTTATTCAGCTCTAATTCTAGACTCAAAACTCCTTCAAAATATTGGACATTTTGAACTGGATGTCCTATAAACATCTTAATCTCAGTATATGCAAATCATTACTCCCCTTGCCCTTTGCCCCAGTTGACTCCGCTTCTTCTCTTTTCCATTACTGTTTGGCGGTATCCCAATCTTCCTAGTCCCTGACTTTCAACTTAGGTACCATCTTCAATTTCTCAGTCTCTCTCCCTTTGCATATCCCAATTGTGATCAAGCCTTGTAATAAAAAAAAATAATTCTTGTATTCTCCTTTATTTATGATTGAACTTTCAGCCTTCATACAGGCCTTCATCACAGCATGTGTGTAATATTTTAATACCAGGCTAGTTGGTCTCCATGTTTCAATTTTCTCCCTACTATGGTCCATCATTAATTTCAATGTCAAGTTGATGGTTCCAAAGGGCAGGTTTCACCATGTCACACTCATATTTAATAAATTCCAGTGGTTTCTATCACTTCAAATATAAAATACTCTGAAATTCAAAATCCTTCATAATTTGATTCCTTTTACCTTTCTATTTTTCTTATGTTTTCCTCCATCCCTGGCATACTTCAGAGACACTGTTCCTCCTTTCTTTTCCTGCCACAAGATATTCCATCTCCCACTTCCAGGTATTTTCGCTTACTATTTTTCATACCTGGAATTTTCTTGCTATTCATCCCTATCTCTTGATGTAGTTAAGTTTCTCCAAGACCTAGTAAAAAAAAATCTGATTTCTATCAGAAGCCTTTTCTGTTCTGCTTTAATCCTTAGTGCCTCCTCTTTGTTGATTATCTTCAGTTTATCCTGTACATATCTCGTTATTAATTTGAAATGATTATTATGCTATAAATGATCTTCATTGGTAATTTGATTTTTTTTTTCTTTCTCTAGAGAAGCTTCATCTAGTTAACTGGGTTCTTAACTGATTATCCCATGAGGCAATAATTCAATAATTCTTGAAATACTGTTTCCCACTTGTCCTTTATTTAATCCCTAACTTGCCTTTGGATATAAAATATACCTCCCCCCCCCAAAAAAAAAGTGAATTTTTATAGATAAAGTACATTGACTGCTGGAGGGCTTCTGGAAGAGAGCCCCCAATATTATAAAGGGACTCAAAATGAATTTATATAGTGATAAGTGGAATAAATTAACTAAAAAATTTTAGCTTGAAGAAGAGAAGGGAGGATATGATAACTTTCTTCAAGAAGTATAAGCTCCTTGAGGGCAGGCCACATTCATTTTTGTTTTTGTAACCACAAGGTCTAAATTCCTGGCAGAGTCTAAATATTTGTTGACTGCTCAAAGTTAAAATCACCTGGAAGAGGTGTTATTTTTTCTTTTTGACTCTAGGAGTCAGAACTAAGAGCAAAGATGGAAACCACAGAGGCAAATTTAGAAAAGACTTGATTAAATGAAAAAAAAAAACCAATTAATAATCAGAGTGGGATGTCATGTTTCAAAGGATTTCCATGCCAAAGTTGCATGACTACTTTTCAAGAATGTTGTAGATGAGTTAAATCATATGGTCTTTAAGGTCCCTTCCAACTTTGTAATTCACACACACACACACACACACACATACACACACACACACACACACACACACATATATAATGTTTAGGTTTTTTTAGCTAGATTGCAAGTTCCTAAAGGGCTGGGATTTCTTTTTCTATAAAAGTGCACAGTTTGGGACAGCAGCAAGTGATAAATTGTTGGAAAGAGTTCAGCTCTGCATATCTGAGAAAGCTTTATATCAGTACAAGGCATAGCACAAATTCATAATCTTTTTCTTTTTAATTCCAAATATAAACATCATACAAATATTGGTTACAATAGAGAAAATAGTGATTACATTATTTGTAACAACTATAACATTGAGTTTGGATAATATTAGATTTTTCCAGGTATGAGTTTTACTTTCTTGGATAAGCTGGTTTAATTGGGCTATCCTTAGTTGCTTTATCTTCCAGAATTCCTGACTCTCAATACTTGTTCCTGATGCTTGTCAGGGAGCAATGCAATTATCCTAATATGGAGCCTGCCTCTGTCCAAAATGGATAATCTTCATTTTGCTATTTTCCTTTGTCTGCACTTGTCACTAATTGTTTTCCTGTGCCACCAGAAAGATAGTGTTGACTCTAAGAAATAGCTCAGGTCTGAAAATGAGAGTGATGACCCTAGATAGTATGGTTGTGGCTCCAGCTGCAGCACCAGTAATAATTTATTCACCTCATGGGAGGGAGGCTGATTTCTATATCATTATTAACATTTCATACCTCTAATAATAATAAAAGTAATATCAGTCATTGGAAATCAGGAGGAGTCACATTAGCCAAAGACAGTCTGAACCTATGTCTTAGAAGAATATAAAGAATCTTTTAAATTTATGGTTTGCTTATTTATAAAAATATGATTCAGCATTTTAAAAATGCATTTATTTTATGTCCTATATCCATGCAGTTTATCTTCTCCCTTTTCTTTATCTGAAGATAAAATTTCAGAGATATAAAAGTAAGGTGGAAGTTAATTCTAATCATTAGAATGGCATACATTTGAAACAAGGCAAGAATGGATTCTCAAGTGGGCAAAAAGCTAATAATTATATTTGGCTACAATATAGAGTTTATAAAGGGGGCATAGTATGAAATAAGGCTGGAAAATCACACAAGATCAGATTGTGGAGCGCCTTAAATGTTACTGGTTATCTTACTTAGTTCCCTTTCTAAGTTATTTATCTTTGAAAACATTTATAATTTCACAGAGTAGAATAATATTAAATTGCATCTTCAGACTAGTCCTTGGCAGGATTGAAGATGAAATAGAGTTGTCCCCAACGATGAAACAAACAAAACAATCATAGCAGGTCTGGCCCATCAGACCCCCAAAAGTTTGGCCAGATATTTGGCTAGATATCTGCTGAATCTACCCAGTGAAGTTATTTGTGAAGGTACGCTCCACTATTGGAGTCATGGTATGATTGTCCTTTCTGGGGAAATAGACAGTAAACAATCATGAGGTGTCACAAATTGAGGATCCATTCCCTGGACAGTTGTTTCTCCCCCCAACATCCAGGTCCTTCTCTTTACTCCAGCTGGTTGATTACAAATTTAGAAAGTATAAATCCTGCTTCTCAGCTATCATTCAAATCCCATTTTTCTAATATTTGCTTTTATTTCTTTTTCTTCAAATTTTGGGTGGCCTTAACCCACAAGTAACTGAACCTACCTGCCTTATCTTACTGGAGAGTATGATTCATACTTGGCTGTAACAATCTCCTTTTTATCATGCTCAATTTCTCCTTTACAATCTTCTCAGTTCTCTCTAAGTTTACATTGTTCAGGACTGTTTCTCATTTTTCCTTGGCTTCCCATTCGCTTGTTTTCTATCTTGAGACTTAGCTTTTAGTTACTCATATAAGATATCAGAAATTCAAGGGTGTCTGAAAAGTCCTGGGAATTGTTGTGATCATAATTGTTTGGTATACAGAAAGAGTTCTGGATTTGTAGACCTTCATCTAAATCCTGCCTTTGCTGCTGCTACTTTTGTGACCTTAAGCATGTAATTTTACCATTTGGGGCCTCAGTTTTCTCATCTGAAAAAAAAAAAAAAGCATTTATTTGAATGACCTATAATGTCTTTTCAGTTTGTCTGTGATCTAAGACAATATTCCAGAATTAAATATGTTACAAAAATAATTCAAGTAATTTGATATAGAAGTCATCTGTGTATGAAATCTACATACACAGATAAATGTTATAGATATATGTGTGTGTACACAAACATATATACATATATTTTAAGGAATGGGTGGGGGAGACAAGAGAAATTCTTCACATGTTTCCATTTAAACCTTGAAATAAAGCTTCTCAACCCCTTTTCCCCTTTAGGAAAAAAAAAAAGAAAAAAATTGACATAGACCCAAATGAACTTCCTGGTGTCATGCCATACATTTGAGAGTAAGTTGGTCTTAGCTGGCATTATTCAGATCATTCAGTTATGCCAGTATGGAACATTCAGAAGTCTTTACTGTGACTGGGCATAATGATGGAGCCAACCTAATTAACTACTAGTTTGCTTCACTCAGAAAACTCTCATTTGACATGTGGCAACAAGAGACATTGAGAATGTTCCTCTGTTTCCTTCAGCCAGTTACTGCTTTGCTCAGCCAAAGCACATCTGGATCCTGATTGAAAAGAGAAAAAGGAAGAGAACAAGAGACTTGTTCATTGGCTGCACCATGAATAGAAACATTCGATTTGGTTTCAGCATGACAAGTATTTTTAACACGTGCATCATTTTGTTCTTGCTCTTGATGTTTGACTAGTTCATTAACTAAAGACAGTATTTTTCTTAAAGTTGTTCAGTATTTGCAAATAGAAAAATGTGAGAATGTTTAATACTTTGAGATGCCTATTCTTTATATATAAAAACGAAGTATAATAATTAATCTCTATATAGCAGGTCTTTGCTATGTATCATATATGTTGCCCTTTATCAGGTGGATAATTTGGCCTTGAAGTGCTGGGCAACTCAAACACTTTACTCTTTGCTAAACAAAATCATTAAGCACCTATTATATATAAGATAATGCAAAATGTTGGGATAGAGAGACAAAATGAAAACCAATTGTTTCATTCAACAAAATCACTTTTTCTAGTGGCATGTATATAGTGCTCAGTTGCTTATTATTTTTTTTTTGATATATTGTTTTGGTAAATTAGTTTACTTTTTAAATTACAGCAATGACCCTTGTATATGTTTGTTGGCCAGAGGAACTGAGTAGAGATATTGTTATTTTTTTCCTTACATGATTCTTGCCACTTCAACCAAATTTTATACCTCATTGAGAAAGGGCAAGGATCTATGATATCTTTCAGGTTATCCATTACGTATCTGAGCACATAATAGTAGCTTACTCTTTGTAATACTTCTCATTTTATTAACTAAAACCATGCAGAATATGGGATTATAGGGGATAAAATTATAAGGATGTGATCCTGTTATATATCTCTTTAAGCCTGCTTTAAAAAAAATAAATAAAAGAGGGATGAGAACATAGACAGTTATAAGAAGCACTCCATGTGGTTCCAGTGGAAAATATACTTTTGTAAGACATCGTAAAAATATATGTGTATCTGGTATGTACTTATCATTTTCATCTTAAAGCTCTAGATTGACCATAGAGTCGTATTTATTTGATGTTTTCATTTTTATGTGCCATTTTTTTTTTTAATCAGGCCTCCTTTGCTGCCCTCTTTTACTATGAGGTAACTAAAATAATTGGCTGTGGCTAAGTATTTAACCTAGTTCACAAAACATGTTCATGCAGAACTAAAGAAAGAACTTTTAACCCCTGAATTTCCCCACTACTTCTTATATAAGAGATACAAAATTCAAACCAGAGGTACAAAGTGTGGAAAAATTTAGTAAAACATAAATACCATCCATTAGTACAAGAATTAGGGGGCATTCCTGTGATTTACATTTAAACTTTGTATCCTTGTTGATAAAAGGAAACTCCTTCGAATGTGAAAATTTTTTCCTACACTTTCCCTAAATTTTAATGTTTTTCTTTCCTTTTTACAAAATTAACTTAAAAGGGGAGGAAGATAGGAGAATAAGGAGATGAGTGCCTTCTTATTATTCTTCATATTTTAATTAGCCAAATAATGATTTAATATAAATGCAGAAAATTTCTGTTGGAGAGAATTTAGGGTAAAGTAATCCAAACAAAATCAATAAAATGTGGATGTGGTACACTTCCAAAGTGCATGCTTTTGTTTTCTTAGAAAATGGATCAAAACTACAGTAGTTTTCTAACAACAATATTTTATGAAGTCTTTTTTTCTTGTTCCAAAGATTCTAAATTTTTCTTAAATACAGCTTTCTGAGGGAAAAATGTGTGAGGGTTGTTAACTTTAAATATGTGTTTGTGATTGTTAAGAAAAATAAGGTATTTATAATAGATTAAACTAGTATTTCTCTATTGTGCAGTATCTTTATAACATATACATAATGTATTTTTATGCAGCATCATTGCTGTTATATATGTAAAGTAGAATCAAAGCATGTGAATTTGAAAAACTATTGAATAGCACATTATGAGCACAAATTCATTTTGAAACCATTACTTAGTTTGCACCATGTCAGTTATTGTTATTGATTGGCTCATTGTGCACATTGCATTTTGATAGGCAAAACTTTATACTCTTTCAAAGTTTTGGAAGGGTAAATATTATAAAAGAGAAGAATTAGTATTATAGATTGATCTGATTTCATTCACTTAGGGATATCTCCAAGGCAAGCATTTAGTGATTCCATTTTGCCATTCATCCATACCCGTGTGTCTTGGCAACTAAAGGTGAGTTAGAATATACGTTTAATTCTGTAATCTTGTATCTTCATTCTAGAGGGGACATGATAGAATCAAGGAAATTCTTACTTTATGTCTTTATTCTTAGAGCAGTATGCTAGACTCATAATCTTTAATCTTTTGCTCTGTATTTCAAAATCTCTTGTAGGTTCCATGTACAAAAGTAAAATAGAAACTTAGAAGACCTTGTGGGAAGTGAGTTGTAATTTTAAAGTGAATTGTTCAAACTTCAGTCTTCTATTTCCTAAAAGATTAGAGGAAGGGATTGCTCTTAACTTCTTCAGACCTTCAGATTATTATTAATATTTGTAGTGAATTTGAGCTTACTTCTTGTTGAGTGATGTCCATTGTTGGATTTAAGAATGAATACCATTCCCAAATGTTTGGCATTACTCTGGGCATAATTTTCAAGATTATAAAGCACAATTAGATTTTTAAAAGTTTCTATCATTTCTTTGAAGAAATATTTTTGAATTTTTTTTTGATTTAGAAGTTCTTACATTGAAATTGGTTAACATAAGAATTTATCAATGTAACCAACACCCTTGAGATTTATTTGAAATATGTAAACAAAGATTCCTAGGAAACTACAATACTAGGAAACTCATCAACCTTGAGATATCATCAGCTTTGGTTTTCATACCTCATCAGAACCCAATGTGCCTTTGATTAGAGAACTGAACAGAAAGGGTAGAAAAAATAATTCTTTTCCCCTAATGGTAAAAAACACATATTTTTATTAAAATAGAAAACTTTACATCATACTACATGAAAAAACCAGAGCTGAGTAGAAAGTTTGACATAAAAATAAAGGAGTCAAGAGAAATATATATATATATATATATATATATATATATATATATATATATATATGCAATCATAACAGAGTAAAAATAGACTGAACTACTTATATTCTTATATAAGATGATGGGTGTGTGTGTGTGTGTGTGTGTGTGTGTGTGTGTGTGTGTGTGTGTGTATTCCCTTAAAATGCTATGATCAGAGCTCAAAGAAAGAGTATAATGGGATTCTGCTATGTTTTGTAGATCTTAGAAGAACAGAAAGAGAGAAGTAAGAGAAGGGGAAGGAAAATGAAGAATGGGTAAAACAATATCACATATATGGGAGACACAAGTAGAAGTTTATTTGATAGAGAAAATTGGAAAGAGGAGTTGAACTTGAACTTCTTTGTACTTGTTGAAGAATGGAGGAATACACACACACACACACACACACACACACACACACACACACTGCCACAAACACACAGTTGGGTACAGAGATACATTTTATCTAATAGATGAGCAGAGAAAAAAGTGTTAAAGGAAAGGGGAAAGAATAAAAGGATGTGTAGATTTAAGCTAGGCATTTTTTAAGAAGCAAAAAAAACCCAAAACAAAACAAAACAACCCCCCCCCAAAAAAAAAAACCTTGTAAATAGCAGAAAAGGAAACAGAGAAATAAAGGCATAAAAGAATAGAATGGAGGAAAATACACAATTAGTGATTGTAACTGTGAATGTTAATGGAATGAACTCACTCATGAAGTAGAAGAGGACAACAAAATGATTAAAAACTAAAATCCAAGACAATTTTGATAACCAAAAATATATATACCATGTTCCTCGATAATAAGACACTGTCTTATTTATTTATTAATTTTTTGGGACAGAAAAGCACCAGAGGGCTTATTTTCAGGGGAGGGCTTATTTTAATGAACATTAACAGCAATTTTAATAAACAGGTAAATGTGAACAAAAAAAAGTACCTTTATTCAATAATGATCATGTCATCTTCTTCAACAACATCGTCATAAGTGTCCATACCCTGAATTCCCTCCTGGATGTCTTGTGCCTCCATTTCCTTCAGAAGTGGACCCAATCTGTCATCTCCAGCAATATCACTGCTGCATCTCTGATTGGATATGTAGCGTGTAGCGCAGGGGATCACCTTCACTACAGTAGCAATCTCAATAGGGCTTATTTTCGGGGGAAGGCTTATTTTAGAGGAATCTTACACAGTAAGGGGAGGGCTTATTTTTGGGATAGGTCTTATTATCGGGGAAACACGGTGTGTGTATATATATATATATATTTGAAGCATAAAGGAACACACAATTAAAATAAGGATCTGAATATATTCTGTTATGCTTCAGGTGAAATAAAAAAGGCAGAGGTAATAATTATGAACTCTCAGACAAAAGAACAATAAAAACATACCTAATTAAAAGGAATTAAACAGGAAACTACATGTTGCTGAAAGGTCCCATAGATAAGAAATTAATATCCAACTAAATATATGCTATAAAGTGGTATAACATTCAAATCATAAATAAAAACTTAAATGAATGACATAGAGAAATAGAGAATAAAACTCTAATAGAGGAAGATCCCAATTTACTTTTCATATTTAGATAAATAGGGGCAGCTAGGTGGCGCAGTGGATAGAGCACCAGCCCTGAATTCAGGAGGACCCGAGTTCAAATCTGGTCTCAGACACTTAACACTTCCTAGCTGTGTGACCCTGGGCAAGTCACTTAACCCCAGCCTCAGGGGGATGAGGGGAAATATTTAGGTAAATAGAAAAGTAAAAATATAAATGAAGGACCTGTATATAATTTTTGAAAATTAAGTTATGATTGATATCTTTTTATAGGATATTGAATGGGAATATAAAGGATTACACCTATATTCAGCTATGCATGGTGTAATGTTCTCTTTTCTCTAAATCACAATTATTCTCTGTGAGTAGATTTCTTGGGGAACTTCTGGAGGCAGCCTTCCTTTCAGTTCATTAATTTCAAAATGCAGCCAGGAGTTAAATTCCAGATCCTATATTGTCCTTCAAAATCCTGAATCTTTTCCTGGGCTGGTTGTCTTTAGTAGAGGCCTATATTACTTTTTGGCTCTTGAGAGCTCTTGTCAGAATGAACGTCGAAGTGGGAATGAAATCTTAACTCCTCCTCCCAGAGTGTGGGCTTTTATATGCTCTCTAAAAATGTGAGTCTAATGTGTGGATCAATGAACGAACTTCTTTAAAGGTGTGAACTAAGTGCATAAGTACCTTGTAAGAATCCTAACACATGGCATCTTATATATTACGGCATAAAACTAACAAGCAAATGTAGAAAAGCAGAAATATTAAATGCATCCTTTACTGATCATACCTCAACATACCTTACAGATCTTTGAAATACAGATTAAAAAATTCGTTAGAAATTAAGTAATTTTATTCTAAAAGAATGTGTGGGACTTCCAGAAAGAGATAGGACAATTTCACTTACAATACAATACAATAAATGTAGATAGTATATAATACTTAGCAAGTCTACTTGCTAAGACACACACAGGAAATATGTAAACACAATTATAAAATATTCTGTCTAAATAAAGACAGATGTAAATAATTAGAGAAATAGTAATTGCTCTTGAGTAGGCTGAGACAATAAAAGAAAAAAAAAATGACAATACTAAGTTAACATGCTTGTTCAGTACCATATCAATCTAATTACTGAGGGATTACTTTTTAGAGTTAGGAAAAAATAACAAAATTTATTCAGAGAAATAAAAGGTCAAGAATATCTAGGGATTAAGGGGGGAAAAAAAAACCATGGAAGAAAGGGAGATTAGCAGCATTACATTTCAAACTATACACTAGATCCTTAGTCATAAAAACAATTTAGTATCAGGTAAGAAATAAGAGAAATTACTTAAAGGAGAGGTTAGGTAAACAATATAGAGAAGCAAAAAAGCTCAGTGTCCCCAGACTGATAAATCTAATAGACCCAGCTATTTGGGCAAGAACTCACTAATTTAAAAAAAAAAAAAAAAAACTGTTGGGAAAACTGGGATATAGTCTGGTAGAAACTAATCATAAAGACAAGCTCTTCATAGGTACGTTATTTAGACTTAATGGTGACAACATAAACAAAACAGTACCATTACTGAAAGCACATATTGAATCTATAGATGGAGAAATAAATGTTCATTATCAAACAATAGATAACAGTTTCATAAGAATTTAAAATCGACAATTTTGACTACATAAAATTGGAATTGTTTTGTACAAACAAAATCAGTATTGCTAAAATTAGAAGTGAAGCATAAAATTGGATATAAATCTTTGCATCAAGATTCTTTGATAAAGGTCTCATTTCTAAGGTTTAACAGGAGTGGATTTAAATTTATAAGAACATTTCCCCCTTGATAAAAAGATATGAATAAAAATTTCAGAGGAAGAAATACAAGCTCTCAGTAGCCATAGGGAAAGAATGTTCTAAATCACTAGTGAAGACAGAAACAAAAATAAGATAATTCTGAGTTATTACCTGATATCCAAATTTGACAAAAATAAGAAATGGTATGCTGGAGGGTATGTACGAAATTAGAAATATATTAATGTACTGTTGTTATAATTTTGATCTTAGCCATTCTGGATCTCTATCTTCAACAAATAACTTTATCTTCACCAGTCTTGTGAACAATATGTATCATTCTTAGAAAAGAAATTTTTTTGTTTTATATCTTATTTATATTATAAACATTTATATCTTGTTTAGGCAGATAAGATATTCTTATCTGAGCAAGACTATATTTGTCTGTTGAAATAGCATTTTTTATCAGTGATAAGTTTCTAGAGGAAGGAGCAATATCTTATCTTTGCACAGGACCTTGTAAATTAGAGGATTATTGAATATGTTTTAAAAATTATTTTCTTTAACCACCTACAAAAATTGATATTTTTTAAATACTGAATTTTAGAATTCATAAAATATAATTCAAAGTACAACTCCAGCATCTTTCAAGGGAAGTATAATAAATATATGGTGTATATTTCTTATTAAAATTTTTATGTTATGTTGTTATATTCTTACATCCTCCTCATTTCTTGTCATTTTTTCATTATATTCTTTGAAGAACAAACTGAAAATCCTTTTCATCTGGGCTTGTTAATTTCTTTGTTCCTTAGAAACATTGTTGAGACTGAAAAGAAATTTTTCCTTATTTTATTTAGAATGAAAATGACTGATTGCTGTCCAGTCTGCATCTTCTAGAAAGGCAATTGTCTTGTATACTTCCTGATTCTAATTGAAGCCTTTTGTTAAGGAGCAAATGGAATATATTATGTTGTGTAACTGGATTAGATTATACATTTTTTGTTTTCACAGGCATGACTATTTGTAAAATTAATGTTCGAATTGCTTAATGGGAATTATAACAGCTTTGTATAGTTTGCCCTTATTTTAAAATTTCCAATTTTATTTGGTAGACTTACTTTATGTGAAAAAGAAGCCATATTATGCTTCATGGAGCAAATTGAATCCTAGAAATCCATTCATAAAATATGATATGTTTTGTAAAGTATTAATTAATACCAGGTACTTTATTTAGAAGGTATTTTAAATTAAGTTATAAATTTGAAATGGGAATTTTAATTCAGTGATGCTCTTTGAGGCCCTGTTAGGCAGTCTGAAGTATGTGCTAAAGGATGATGAAATTACATTGCTTCATTCTTTTTCTTGATTTTCTTTTATCTCTTCTAGAAGTTTACTAGCAATAGCAGTTAAATACTTTTATTGATGATAATTCTTAAGAGACGAATCTGTGACTGCTAATTTTTTTTTTCTGGAAAGAATTTGCACTTTCTAAGAGAAAAGAGACATTTTTAACATTATATATATGAAAGCTGAAGTATAATCTGTTAGGATTATTTAGCAAATGGCTTGCTTATACCATAAAGTGTGGGAAAGGAAAGTTGGAGAAAAAGACTAGATCCATGTTGTAAAGTTTGTCTTCCATGTGCTTACTTGAAAGCATCTTCAGGACAGCAGAGTTATTGATCTTATTTTCTTCTCATGTTCCATCTCTTTGGCTCCTATAAAGAGAATCCTCCTCTTCCCTTCTCCCACTCTGCAATCATATGAATGATGAGTTGGACTTTGAAGTAATATATTGTTCTTCCTTTTGATTTTATATCTATTTTTATATCTTACCAGATTCAGCATAGCAGCTAAATACCTGCATCTTTTTGGTCTTTCTGAACCACAGATTTCAAGATTAGTTTTTTTAGCCTCTGTGCCTATCCTTTTGGAATAGATTATTTAGTTTCCAATTAATTTTAAATCTTTGCTTCTGTGGTCTTTTAATAAATGTAATTTTTATTGCATTATGGTTGCATTTAATAGTTCTGATTTTCTGTATTTGTGAGGTTTTTATGCTCTAATATCTGGTCAATTTTTGTGAAAGTGCTATGTGTACCTGAGGGGGAAGAAATGGCATATTCCTTCTATTTCCATTCAGTTTTCTCCTGAGGTTTATTATAGCTAACATTTCTAAGATACTCTTCTTCTTGACCTCTTATTTTATTGTTAAATTTATCTAGTTCATTGAGAGGAAAAATTTGAGGTCCCCCCACTAAGGTAATTATACTGTATATTTCCTCTTGTGATTCATTTAACTTTTCCTTTATGAATTTGGATGTTATACCATTTGGCACATATATTTTAAGTATTGATATTACTTCATTATCTCTGGTTCCTTTTATCAAGATGTATTTTCCCTGTTTGTCCTTTTTAATCAGTTTTATTTTTGCTTTTGCTTTGTTCAAAACTATGATTGCTATCCCTGTTTTTTTTTTTGTTTGTTTGTTTGTTTTGTTTTTTCCACTTCATGTGAAATTCAATAAATTCTTTTTCTAGTCCCTCATTTTAACTGTGTATATAACTTTCTTTTTCAAGTTTTTTGTCAACAACATATTGTTGGATTCTGGTTTCTAATTTATTCTGTGTTTCATTTTATGAGTGAGTTCATGCCATTCATACTTAGATTTATGGTTACTAAGTATATATTTCATTCCATTGTGTTTCCTCTTCTTATCCTTCTCTCTTTTTATCCTGTCCCTCCTCTAAAGTCTGTTTTGATTCTGAACAATGTCTTCTTTTATCTACCATTTCCCTTATCACCTTCCCTTTCTATTTCCCTGTAGGGTAATAGAGAATTATTATTCATATTTGATTTTAAAAATCTTTTTTAAAACTCCTCCAGGAATTCTTGTTGGGCTTGTGTCCAATTCACTTTTTTCTTTTGTGGCTTTGTTTGTTACCCTTTTGACTTCATAGTCTTCTGAGTTTTTATCTTGAACTTCCCTTGTCACCATAGTAATTTTTTGTGGTCAGGTTCTTTATTTGTTGTTTCCTTATTTTTCTAGTTTACTTATTCATTTTGAACTATATGTTAAAATTAGATTCTGTTCCTAGTTTGGTGATGATGGGGACACTGTCTCGAACTTCAGGCTTTTTATGCACTGCTGTGTTCAGAGCTCGTTCTAGGCTTTTGAAAGTTTGTGATGCTTTCCAGATGATATAATTTGGAAAAGGTACAGTTTCTATTCTTTTGGTCTCTGCTCTGTGCTTCCTTATCCAAGAAGAACCCAGATCCTTTGGGATTTCAGTAGATACTGTCCCTCAAAGTAACTGAATCCTTAGGATCAAAAGGGATACTCATCATCAGGACTCCTGCTTCATTTTGATCAATAGTCCTCCTTTTAGCTATTGAACTATGAGCTGGAAATGTAGGTATAAGCAATGGAGTTGCCTGAGATAGCATCTGTCCTATATCCTGTATTCCTGTAACACAGAAGTACTCTGTGATTTCTTTCTGACTACTGACTACTTTCCAGGTCTCCTTACTGGCTTGTTTGAGAGCTCCAGGAAAGTGCTGTTGCTTTTCACATCTGCTTGGTGACAAGCATAGTGTCATCCAGTGATTTTGGAGTCCATCTTTACCCCCATATCATAGAAAGATCTCTCTGACTTCCTAATTTGTCTTTGATTGGGAAAATGTCTCACTCTCACCTTTTGTTGGTTCTGCTGCTCCAGATTCCAAATTGGGGTCTGATTTTAAGATAGTTAAGGGAATGTTGGGAATGCTCAGCTGGATATTTTTCTACTCATATATTTTTACCTCTTTAATTAAAACTGAAAAAAAAGACATGTTTTCATTGTTTTATTTGTTGGTAGACAAATTTTGATCTTATTTAAAATTTTCATTTCCATTTTGTCATTCATGGTGCAATCAAGCCATGTATCCTAGCTCAAACAAACGAACTTAAAAATCCCCACACATTCTGATGATTATACAGGGAAGGAATGCCTGCTTTTACTTCCTATCTTACTAATTGAAATTCACACCTGGTGATGTTCAGCCTTACTGACTCTCCTATAGCTATTACTGCACCAAACAGTTGGCCTCAGTGATTGGGTCACCACTTCTTAGTCTTCCTAAATACCTGCAAGCAATCACATTTTTTCAGTCATTTACTTTTCTTTCCCTGTTTTTCGTTTGGGAATAAGAAAACTCTTCTATATTGCAGCATGGCCTTCACTTTTCTACCCCCACAACATCTAATACTCTGCCATTTTTTCTTAGGCAGTTTTCATGTTTTATTAACAACATGGAAATGCCAAAACTAAGGTTGTAGATTGGTCAATTATTTATCCAGAGCTTTTTTGGGGGGGTTGTTTTACTATATAATTACCTTTGGATGAGTCAGAATATTGCTTTATAAATCAGTGGGAAGTATCCTTAGGAAGCTGGGAAGACATACTTTCCAATCCTGTCTTGGATACTTATTGCCTATGTGACCATTGTGATCACAGATAAGTTACTTGGTCTCATTTAAACATTAGTTTTTTTTTTTTTTTGTTTGTTTGTTTTTTCTTTTGAATTGGGAATAAAAATATTAGTTCTTTTCAGCAAAGCAGTGCTCTTGTGAGAATAAAATGATAAAATGTCTGCAAAATACTTGGCAAATATATAAAGTATTGTTAAATTCATAACCTTAGTTTTATTATTATCCCTGGATATCTTCTTTAAACTTCAGTGATGTATTATGAAAATCCTTCAAAGGTGTCAAAACAAAGTTTATCTTTTTTTGCTTTTCAGGAACTATTTTAAAAGAAAAAAAGAAAATATTCACTATACTGAAGGATTCATCATTAGATAATTTAGCTTATCTGAATTTTTTTTGCCATCCCAAATATCTAAAATAGAATTCTATACAAAATAAATGATTACTAAATTGTTGTTGTGATACTTTGTAGGATAGGGAGAGAAAAGAAAAAGTATTAAAAAACACAAGTGAACAAGGACAAATTGTCACTTCTGTACTCCAAACAAGTTTGAATTTGCTATCCTCATGTTACCTATGGTGATCCATTCTTAACTTGTTCTTTGTCAAACTTATCAGTCATACATATCCGTTTAATGAAGTCAGTATTTCCTTTTTGCATGAGACAGGTAAAATACTATGGTTGCATGTGGTTGGAAGTAGTGTTAATTCAAGAGCAGTGATAATTTACATGTGTTTATGACCATTTCATTGCCCTAAGCAGCCAAACATAACCAAACCTCTACAGTTTTTTTTTTTTTTTTCTCCTCTAACTGCAGTGGGTAATTTGGGCTGGTCAAATATTGGATCATAATGACATAAACAGTATGATGTCTTTGTTTGCATGTGCTGTTTAGTGCCAGAGTGGATGACTAGAGTGCATATTAGGCCTCAAGCCTCATATTCACTCTAATTATAATTATGAGAAATACCTTGGAACTATAGTGATAGTTACTATATAAATATCCAGTCAAATATGTGGGCAGAGGAAAAAGAAAAGTTTCTTTTAGAAGGAAAAGTCATCCAGGGCCTTTTACCAAGTGATAGTCACATACTGTCCATTCCAAAGTAATGTCAATTACCTGAGGTAGGAAAAAGACTGAAAAGCCAGAGCTAATAAAAAAAAAGTAACTAGGAACCAAGACCACACCAATTATTTAACCACAGTATCCAGAATAATTTAACCACATTAGAGTTTGTAGCCAACAGTAAGTACTGAAATGTTGGAAGCAACTACAGCATCCAAAAAGACACACACATGGAACTAAAGAAATGTCTCTTTGTCTTTACTTTTCTATTTGGTTCCTGGATGCCCCATGGAAAGGATCTGCTTGTGGGACTTGTGTTCTTGGGGGCTGGTATGAAACTGGTTGTTGAGCCTGCCTATTACAAATTATCACCAAAGCATCAACCTTTATTTCTCTCCCTTGGAATTCCTGTGATTAAAAATAAGTCATACCTTTCCCCATTATTCTTAATGAAGGGCTTCCCATTTTAAAAACAGGTTATTGGAGAACAGTGGTGCATTCTATTAAGTATGTCAAATAGAAACAGCATAAAACAACATGATGCTAACCCCTTAAGGAAATATTTCCATTCTTCTTTCTCTTTATGTGACTATGAAAATTTACTTGGAAAATGCTCTTATATGTGCACAGCTTGATTTAGGGACTAGAGCTTTGAGTTCATCATTACAGGGAATTGGTGGATGAGGACATTCCTACTAATGCTTATCAGCACATTTTTTTTTTTTTTGATTTATATCTTAGCATTCAGTAATTTGCACAAGGTTTTGTATACAATACAAATCAGAGGTGTGATTTGAATCCCGGATTTCTTGGCTTCCAGGCCTACTGTTTCCTTACTATGCCATGCTGCCTCTTATGTAGATCTATGAGGAAATAAAATTGATTAACTCTCCTATCTAATTTTGTATTAATTTATTTTTGGTATATCTACTTTCCTATTCATTTATCTTTTCTCTTTATTTTGTATTAACTACAACACTGACAATTAAAATAATAATTACCCTAATGGTTATGACTCAAATCTGAGTAGCTAAAAAACTTAGAGACTGATAGATAATTACTATCATAGAATAGAATCAAAAGACCTTTTTTCCTTTGGTCCAGACTTATGATTTAAACTACATGATCAACTCTCTATACACTAATAATGCAGATATATCATTCATTTCTCTTTATACTTAGAGAGGTTTGCCTTATCACATCTCCTCTGGACCTTTGTAATAATATCCCTATTTCTAATCAGTCTTCTCTATGTCTAAGAGATATTGCTAATACCAGGATCAAATATCTGTCTAATCCTGTCACTCCCCAGATAAACTAATTCCAGTAGTTTTCTATAATCATTAGGAACAAATATAAGATCAAATGTTTTAAAATTCTTCACAGTTTGGCTCCAATTTGTTTGTAAAGGCTTTTACTACTCTTACTTCCCTTTATACATTCTTTTATATTACATCCTTTTGGTATACTATATGCATCATTGATTTTTCCAACCAAACCATTCTTCCTCTTAGCCACAAATGGTCATATCTTCTGCCTTCCCTTACCAAACCCTACATTTCATCTACAGTATGATCTTTGGTCCCTCAATCAACCTCAGTTTCCAACTCCCCTGAAGAAGCCACTTACTTTTCCCCCATCTTAACTCCTTGCCTGTCCTCTTCTGTTGAGTTCTTAGGCCCCTTAATATATTGCCAGTTGTTTCCTACCTTGCTTCAGCTGTGAACCACTCCCACTTGCCTCTGATACATGTGTTGCTAATGACTTTGGGGAAAAAAAATCACACCCCTAACTCTGATTGGGTCCATCATAAATTTATGGCACAAATTTCAACTGGCCTCTCATTGTTGCTAAGTGATTTTGAAGAAGACATCTTTTGATCTTTAGTTTCCTTATCTGAATAAGGGCAGTGATCTCTAAGATCCTTTTCAGATTCTTTGATTTAACTTTAACATTTTTATGATCTTTTATTTTCTTTGGTGTACTATCTACTTAAGTAAATTGAAGCTTCTTATAGGTTAGTTGAGTAATCTTTGTGAATTGCTGTGGCCAACAAAATTCCATTACCTGCTGCCCATTCTCTAGTTTTGTGTTTCTCTAAATTTAGCTTGTCCAATATTTGAAAAAAAAAAATAGATTAGTATGAAGCCTTTCTGATTTGATGCTACTTACCATGTTTTGTCCTCTGCTGCTATAGCATAGCCTTCAAAAGATGAGTGTTACCTTCACACCACAATGAAATATTGGAGTGGCATTTAAATAGAACATTATGGTTTCATTTTGCAAATAGTATTTGATTTGTTAAAAAAAAAAAAGATTTGCATATAGCTTTTGAGAAAAACACTTCATAAAGCAAGCTACATCTGTATATGATATGTTCTGTGTAGCAAAAATATTTCTAGCACATGATGCCAGATTTTTTATTCAACTGATTTCAAAATCTGTTACAGTGAATGTAGCCTATACCAAAAATAAAATAAAATAAAATAAAATAAAAATCCTTTCTTTTGTTGTCTCTGTGTGTGTTATGTTAGCTTTTTAGGGGAAAAAAAGTGTTGTTGAATTATAACTAAAGTTTTCATTATTTTTTCTGTCACATAATAGCTTATTCTTTCCCATTGCTCACTTTCCCATTTTAAATACCTTGATAGAATACCTAGAGATCAGTTCAAGTGCTAGCCCAAACATTTCATTAATTTTTTTTTTAGTGCGAGTGATTCTTCATTAAATTGATCCCTAAAAACTATAAGCAGATATATACTTATATTATCCTGAAGCTGAATTTTAGCAATTATTTATTAAGTAGATGCGTAGTCCAAGACTATCTAGTAGAAGAGATCAAAAAATTTATAAGTTAGGACCCTTCCCCTCATGGAGTTCACAGTCTATTAGTTGTCAGTACAAAATGATATATGAAAATTATGCAACAGAACCAAGCTTCCTGTGTGGCTTCAAAGGGAGTAAAAAGCATTACATGAGGCGGGGGGCGGGTGCAGAGCCAAGATGGCAGAGACACATGACTTTCTAAACTCTCTCTTACCCTCACTACCAACTATTTAATTCAGCCTCAAAAATAGCGCTAGACTGGTAAAACCCACGAAGATTAGAAGTACAACAACTTATCAGCCGAAGGGAATCTGGAATTTCATAGAAAAGGTCTGTCCTGAGGGGCGAGGAAAAAGACCTTTGGTGGACAGTGATAGGACTAGGCTAGCATATTTGACAAAAACTGTTAGGAAACCTGGAAATTAGAATGGCAGAAATTAGATCTGGATCCACACTTAACACCATATACCAAGATAAGACCATGATTTAGGCATAAAGAATGAGAACATAAATAGATTAGAGGAACATAGAATAGTTTACCTCTCAGACTTGTGGAGGAGGAAGGAATTTATGACCAAAGGAGAACTAGAGATCATTATTGATCACAAAATAGAAAATTTTGATTACATCAAATTAAAAAGCTTTTGTACAAACAAAACTAATATAAAGAAGATTAGAAGGGAAGTAACAAATTGGGAAAACATTTTTACAGTTAAAAGTTCTGATAAAGGCCTCATCTCCAAAATATACAGAGAATTCACTTTAATTGATAAGAAATCAAGCCAAAGGTCAAAGGATATGAACAATTTTCAGATGATGAAATTAAAACTATTTCTATTCATATGAAAGAGTGTTCCAAATCACTATTGATCAGAGAAATGCAAATTAAGACAACTCTGAGGTATCCTTACACACCTGTCAGATTGGCTAAGATGAGAGGAACAAATAACGATGAATGTTGGAGGGGCTGTGGGAAAACTGGGACACTGATGCATTGTTGGTGGAGTTGTGAAAGAATCCAACCATTCTGGAGAGCAATCTGGAATTATGCCCAAAAAGTTATCAAAATGTGCATACCCTTTGACCCAGCAGTGCTACTCCTGGGCTTATATCCCAAGGAAATACTAAAGAAGGGAAAGGGACCTGTATGTGCCAAAATGTTTGTGGCAGCCCTTTTCATAGTGGCTAGAAGCTGGAAGATGAATGGATGTCCATCAGTTGGAGAATGGTTGGGTAAATTATGGTATATGAATGTTATGGAATATTATTGTTCTTGAAGAAATGACCAACAGGAGGAATACAGAGAGGCTTGGAGAGACATACATCAACTGATGCTGAGTGAAACGAGCAGAACTAGGGGATCATTATACAATTCCACAATGATACTGTATGAGGATGTATTCTGATGGAAGTGGATATCTTCAACATAGAGAAGAGCTAATCCAATTCCAGTTGATCAATGATGGACAGAATCAGCTACATCCAGAAAAGGAACACTGGGAAATGAGTGTAAACTATTTGCACTTTTGTCTTTCTTCCCAGGTTATTTTTACCTTCTGAATCCAATTCTTCCTGTGCAACAAGAAATTCAGTTCAGCACACATATATTGTATCTAGGATATACTGTGATACATTTAATATGTATGGGACTGCCTGTCATCTAGGGGAGGGGATAGAGGGAAGGAGGGGAAAATTCGGAACAGAAGTGAGTATAAGGGATAATGTTGTAAGAAATTACCCATATATATGTACTGTCAAAAAATTATTAATTATAAAATTAATAATTTTTTTAAAAAGCATTACTTATTCAGGAGACTATAGAAAATGTTTTGAAGGGGACTGCATTTGAGTTGAGCCTTGATGAGTAGAATTTTAATAAGCAGATATGAGAATTAGGGTAAGGACATTCTATGCTTGGAGACCAGTGTCTGTACAAAGGCTTGGAAGTAAGGCAGTAAAAGACCTCTTTTGTAGGGAAAGAAGGGAAGTTCAAATTCCATTTGGTTGAACTTTAAAATACATGGAATTGAATAGTATGAGATAAAATTGCAAAGTTAGGGTAGCAGCAGGCTGAGGAACTTTATTTTTTCTAGATATAGATAGGCTTTAGACCAGACTTTGCATGAATATGTTATGCCAATTCTATTATGCCTTTTATCCCTGAAATGGACCTGCTCCTTTTTAAGATTGGGAATGAATGGAAGAAGAAGAATACATTTTTCAAACTTGTCTAATTGTGGCATTTATATTTATTCTGTATAAACAAATTTTGGGAATGTCTAAAATGTGTATATGTTTTTTTTTTTTGTTTTTTTTAAAAGCATTTTTTATTAATTTTATAATTATAACATTTTTTGACAGTACATATGTATAGGTAATTTTTTACAACATTGTCCCTTGTACTCCTTTCTTTTCCGAATTTTTCCCCTCCTTCCCTCCCCCCCCCCAGATGGCAGGCATTCTCATACATATTAAATATGTTATAGTATATCTTAGGTACTATATATGTGCAGAACCGAATTTTGATGTTGTTGTTGTTGTTGCAAAGGAAGAATTGGATTCGGCAGGTATAAATAATCTGGGAAGAAAAACAAAAGATGCTAACAGTTTACACTCATTTCCCAGTGTTCCTTCTCTGAGTATAGCTGATTCTGTCCATCATTGATCAATTGGAATTGGATTAGCTCTTCTCTATGTAGAAGATATCCATGTCCATCAGAATACATCTTCATATAGTATCATTGTTGAAGTGTACAGTGATCTTCTGGTTCTGCTCATTTCACTTAGCATCAGTTGATGTAAGTCTCTCCAAGCCTCTCTGTATTCCTCCTGTTGGTCATTTCTTACAGAACAATAATATTCCATAACATTCATATACCATAATTTACCCAACCATTCTCCAATTGATGGGCATCCATTCATTTTCCAGTTTCTAGCCATACAAAGAGGGCTGCCACAAACATTTTGGCACATACAGGTCCCTTTCCCTTCTTTAGTATTTCCTTGGGATATAAGCCCAGTAGTAGCACTGCTGGATCAAAGGGTATGCACAGTTTGATAACTTTTTGGGCATAATCTCTAGTTTTCCTTTGGTCACAAATTCCTTCCTCCTCCACAAGTCTGAGAGGTAAACTATCCTTTGTTCTTCTAATTTATTTATGATCTCGTTCTTTATGCCTAAATCATGGACCCATTTTGATCTTATCTTAGTATGGGTGTTAAATGTGGGTTCATGCCTAGTTTCTGCCATACTAATTTCCAGTTTTCCCAGCAGTTTTTGTCAAATAATGAATTCTTATCCCAAAAATTGGGATCTTTGGGTTTGTCAAACACTAGATTGCTATTTTTATTCACTATCTTGCCCTGTGAACCTAACCTGTTCCACTGATCAACTAGTCTATTTCTTAGCCAATACCAAATGGTTTGGGTGACTGTTGCTTTATAATATAGTTCTAGATCAGGTACAGCTAGGCCACCTTCATTTAATTTTTTTTTCATTACTTCCCTTGAAATTCTCAACCTTTTGCTGTTCCATATGAATTCTGTTGTTATTTTTTCTAGTTCATTAAAATAGTTTCTTGGGAGTCTGATTGGTATAGCACTAAATAAATAGATTAGTTTAGGGAGTATTGTCATCTTAATTATATTCACTCTGCCTATCCAAGAGCACTGAATGTCTTTCCAATTATTTAAATCTGACTTTATTTTTGTGGCAAGTGTTTTGTAGTTTTGCTCATATAATTCCTGACTTTCCTTTGGTAGATATATTCCCAAATATTTTATACTACTTTTATTCCTTGGTGTTATCTAGGCTACTGAGAAGTGAGGTGATTTGTCCAAAGTCACCTAACCAACATGAATCAAAAGCAAGTTTTGAGGCCTGATCTTTATGTATTTTGCTGCTGATATTTGGGGTTTTTTTTTTTTTTTTTTTTTTTTTTTTTTTTGTGAATCAATTGTCCCTAACCCTTTAATTCTGCCTTTCTTTAAGGCTCATCCTGGTCTGCTTACTATGATCAGTATTAATTGTTATTTATCATTCCCTCTAATTATACTCATGTGTGTGTATGGGTATATATACATATACATATACATATATTCATACATGCACACATCTGTTTACATTTGATGCCTTCTTCCCTGTCTCCTTGAAGAATGTGAGCAAGAGCTGGGTTGTTTTGTTTTTCTTTTCTTTTCTTTTTTTTTTTTTTTTGTGTTTACATCTTCAATGCCTTACACTTAAGGAGATGGCTGCTTGTTGGATTTGATGTAGTTACCTCCCTCTCCTGAAGAAATATTAAAATCATAAGTAACTGGAACTACTCAACTTATGCAGGTTGATATCTTTAAGGAAGAAAAATATGCTGTTTTAGGATGTATAAATAAGTTTAGGATGAATGAAAATCATCTAATACCTTGTACATCTCAAGTATTTACTAAATGTTTGTTGAATTGCTACATGTGTTATAATATTATTTGACTGGTTTCCAATTTTTCCACCCTAAAACAAAGTAAAACTTTCTATTTTTCAACTTCCTTGTGTTTATTAATAGTAGTTTATTTGTTTATTTCTAGGTTTTCTTTGGGAGATGCTAGAAGGCCACTTCATGAAACGGCGGTCTTAGTGGAAGATATTGTTCATACTCAGTTGATTAATTTGGTAAGAATATATATTGTCCTATATGGAATGACCCAATTTAGAATATTATTTCACTCACCACATATGAATACTTTTTTCCCTTCCTAGTTTTACTTTGTTAGCTTTGTTCATCAAAAATAACTATCCTTAACTGAGTGCTAAGGGGAAAAATATACTTTTTGTCATCTAATTAATATAATTAATATGAAAGTTTTGAAAGAAGAATATGCTGAACCAAATGAAGCCAAAAAGTATCAAATTTCCTAAAGAGTTTATCAGGGGATTAAGCCATTAACTGGAGGGCTAACCCTAAAAAATATTTAGCACCCTAAAAAAGGTTTAAAGAGAGATTAAGGTTCTTTTATAAGGGAAATATAACATCAGGGGCTGATATCATAATTTGGCTTTCTGATTGGATACAGTGAAGTTATAATGATTTTTGTCAATGCAGAGAATTAGGCTAAAAATTCAACCTGGGGCCTAAACTTGAGATACGTTGTAATAAAGGTTGACTTAATGAGCCGAACCAAGAGATGGTCAGTTGTGATGGACTTGGCTCTTTTCAGCAATGAATAGACCTTTGAGAGAAAGTGCCACTTGCATCCAGAGAGAGAACTATGGAGACTAATGTGAAGGTAGATTGAAGCATGGTGTTTTTACTTTTTTTGGTGGCAGTTTGCTTGTTTTGTTTGTTTGTTTGTTTTTTCTTTCTCATGTTTTTTTTTTCCCTTTGATCTGATTTTTTTCTAGTGCAACATGACAAATATGGAAATATGTTTAAAAGAATTGCACATACTTAAACCTTAATCAGATTGCTTGTTGTCTTGGGGAGAGAGGAAGTAAGGGAGGGAGAAAAGTTTGGAATACAAAGTGTTACAAAAACCAAATGCTGAAAATTATCGTTATTGTGTACAATGTATTCCTGAATCTGCTTGTTTCAGCATCAGTTTTTGTAAATCTTTCCAGGTCTTTCTACAATCAGCTTATTCATCCTTTTTTTTTCCCTCAGGCAATTGTCGGGCTGGTGCTCTATCCATTTTGCCACCTAGCTGCCCTTTATTCATCATTTTTTAAAGAACAATAATATTTCATTACCTTCGTGTACCACAACTTGTTCAGCCATTTGCTACCTCTTGGATTTAAATCAAATGTTCTTTCCATTTTTTTTTTTGTCCTTATTCTCTTATAAATAAGAATTTTACATTAGATTATCTCAAGTAAATGTGGTAATTAAATAACTTAACACTTAATTTTAATTTAAATCATGGCATCTTTATATTACTTATTTAAAATATGAAATAGATAATAAGGTGTTTTACTTAGAATAGCTAAAGCTGAAGATAAATAAACAAGCTGCTTTGTTAACTTCTGGATTTTACTCCAGTTCTTTTATTTCAAGGGAAGTGAAAGTCACATTTTTTGACCTTTGATATGGAGTGGACTACTTCAATTATAGGCTTTTTTATTCTGTGAAATCCCTTTGAACATTATGTGATTACTTAGGAAATATTTCATATTTATTGTTGAAATGTTATTTTTTATCATTTAATATGCTCTCATTTTCATCTGGTTGTACCTTTTGTTATGTTAATTTTGGGAAAGAAATGAATTATTAAAAATACATTTATTAGAAACAGCATAAGATAAAAAGCAATGAATTAGGATGCAGAAGACCTGGATTGTAGCTCAGCCTTTACCACTAGCTGGTTATAATCTTTAGAAAACCTTTTAAATTTTCTGGGCAATAGTTAGCTCCTCTGTAAAACAAGGGCATTGAATTATGTCATCTTCATAGTGCTTTCACCTCAAATGATATCACTATAAGATCTGCTAGTAATGTCTACATCTGAGAACTAGATTTCTGTTTTCTTTTATTTCCTTTTTTTCTTCACATCTGAGTTAGACTGCATTTTTGTCATAATACATTTGTTCCATGGTTGAATCTAACTTTTTTTTTTTTTTTTCCTGCCTAATGTGAAGTCAAAGTATGTTATTTCTCTACTAGGAGTTCATTTGCAAGAAAGTGTAGCACTTGATCAAGTCCAGATTTAAGCTTCCAAATTCCAAAAGAAGTTGCCTGTTTGATTACCTTTATTGCTAATCTCTTGATATTTGGGAAGCTAATGTTTTAGATCTCAATATTTAACTCTATGATGTAGAAATCTGGTTGTAATTACTTCCCCCCCCCCCCTTTTCAAGGTTAGTGCGACCCATCATTTTGCATTAGCTATGGAGCCACTGTGTAATATAGGTGTCTTAAATTATAATAAAATGTGAATAAATCTGTGGTATATTCAGGTTAATCCATTATTAAATGACAAAATATATATAAAATACACTATCAACTATTATTAGCAGTTGTGATCATTTCCATTAGAATGCTCTAGTATTTGCAATACTGTATCTTCTTTCTAGGGATTGCTATCCTTATAATTCATCATTCTGAACATACTGGTGCTGTCTTCTAGTAAGTATTAATCCCTACCTGACCATGTCCAGCTTAATCACACAGTAGAGTATACATACATGTCAGCTCCTGAGAAGAATATTTTAAAATTTATTCTTGAGGGGAGAGAGGTGAATCCATTTTCCTGGTTCAATGAAAACAGTTTTAGTAGCAAATAATCATTGCCAGAAAGAGCAACCATTAATTAAATAAAATAGTAATCCTATGCTTATTTCTAATATTGAATTACATTACATCAGTGTACCACAATATTTCTAATACTGAATTCCATTATATAAGTGTACCACAGTTTATTTCATCTTTCCCCAGTAGATGAGCATCTCTTTTATTTCTAATTTTTGCCACAGTCAAACTGAGACCTGTTGAATATTTAACTTAAAAAGGTCAAAAATTTCCACTGCATCCAGGGCCATCTCCAGTCATCCTGATCTATACCTATCTATAGTCGTCCTGATCTCTATCTGATCTCACTGGACCCAAAGGTTCTGGAGGGGAAAGTGAGGCAGCTGACTTTGCCCAGCTCTCCCTCTCTTTCATTCACTTGAATGGCATCACCTTCCTGATGTAATGGTCCTCTTTGAGAATGAAGGACAAACAACAACAAAAAAAAATCACCAGAAAACTAATTTAATCATTTGTTCATAACTGGACATTTTAGTTTTTTATTTTCATGTTTCTTTTTGTTGACTTTTTGTTGTTTTTGGTTCTTCTCCAGTGGTGGGGGATATCTGATCTGAGCTTTTATTTTTTAATGTCCTTTTGCTGCTTTTCACAGCTCATTCTGGGATCCTCTCAATTTTTGGTACTTCCAAACTGGCATGATCCAGGAAGAGGTCTGTTCACTTTTCTTCTAGGCTGTACTTTACAAATTTCTGATTCATTTTGTGTGTTTTCGCATGTGTATGGTTGAGTGTCTTATAGACTGCTGGACACAATCACAGTTAAGTATTTGAAAGGTTGTTTAAATTCAGTGAATGAACTGCTGGCTTCCCTTTGGTTTTGGTCTCCTGCCCTGTTTTATTCTACTATCGGCTTATGTATAAATCTAAAGGTTAATAGTGAATCTTCAATCTGCTTTTTACCCTAAAAGCTACATAGCTGTGAATCTGGAACTTGTTACTTGCTCTTTACTTAGACAAGACCTCTGCTTTTTGGGGACTATGTCCATCATCTCTACCTCTTTTCATTATTTCCCTAATTTATTCTAGATCTTTTATTTTTCAAATGAATTTTGTTACTTTGCTATTATAAAGCATTAGAATTGGATTTGATTGGAGAAGGTAATAGTTTTACAATTTTTCTGCACTAGAAAGCAGGTATCAGAAAAGACCATGTGCCCTAAATCCACCCTATCTCTCCATTGTACTCCTTGCTCCCTAATCAGTCTTTACTCATAAAGAGAATTCAACAAAATATTTGTAAATTTAATATAAATAGTTCAATAACTTTTTTGTTGTTGTTCTTGTTGAAAAAATATACTATAGAAATTTAAAGAAGAATATGTTTAGGAGACTAGAAAAACTAGACATTTATCAAAGTATTAAATTTGGAAACTATTTCATTGAATTATTTTTATAGTAATATAGTTGCATATATGACTCATTAATGTTTCTATTACTAAATTATATTATTCCCTGTAATACTTTAATGCATATTGTCCTTAAGAGCTTTTTTAGAATAAGCAATATTTTTGAAATTTCAAATTATGTTGTTCCCCAAGAATTATATGTAGAGCGTGCTCCCTTATGGATATATCAAATTGGGAAATTTTGGCATTTTTCTAAATCAAAATAATTAGAAAATGAAAATCAGGGCTCTTAAATTAAATTTGTCAAATACAAAAGATTTTATTAGTCACCTCCTGAAAATTCATTTAAGTCTTTATTTAGAAAGTAAATGTCTTTGAATGAGTTGAATAAGTCAAGGCTTCTTCTGAGGCAACCACAACTTTTCAGCGCAGAACTAAGAACTAGAGAGTGAATCAAAAAGACCTGAGAAACCAAAATAAATATTTCAAAGTCTGTGCTTTGACTCCTCCTCCTGTCACCCACTCCCCAAGTTCTAACTCAGAACCTATTTGCTCTTAACATAGATATTTCTAAAAATTTGGCCATCAGTTTTCTTAGGTTACTGTAAATCAAAGTAACAGATTAAAAGGCTGTGTGCATTAAGGAATTGTGATAGAGAAAGAAAGTGGGCTTATGTTCTTCTTGTAAGGAAAACTGAATGAAGCGATAGCAGATGGCAAGGGAAGACTTCAAATCAAATCCTTCCTCCCCCCCCCCCTTTTTTTTTTTAACCTTTCCAACATCACTGTTACTCCAATGATGTCCTTTGGGCAAAAAAGTCATAGCATGCCACATTTCACAAAAATTGAATCAGTAAATAGATCACCCAAGGTATAGCAGAAAAATACAAGGTAGATATGTTGACTTCATAATATGACCAACAAAGAATTATATTAGGTGGTATAAAGATTGTCATTAAAATATATAACCACAAAAGAATATGGATTAATGAGAACAATGAAATAACTAAAGTATAGCCCATGAAGATATGTATAATGTTCTGATGTAAACTCTCAGAATCTCTTAGGGAAAAATTTATGGAAAAATATGGATAAGAGTATTACAGATTGAAAAGGCACCATTGGACTGTTATCTGCCCTGCTGCAGAAAGTACTCCCCATTGATAAAATCACTGACTATGCAAGATTTGATTTTAATAAATCCCACAAACATCCCTACCAATTTTGATCATCCCTGGAATTCCATTATGTCATAGAATAATATAGTAATTTTGTGTTATCACATTCTGCTTAAAACAGAGGGTTCCATGATGTATTTTAGAATACATCTACCAAAAACAATTAAAATTAAAATTAAATTATACCATGGCTTCTAAAGAGGTAATCTTTATTTACTAAATTACTAAAATATAAGTTCCATAGAATATACATCAGCTAAATGAGCTGTCATAGTGTTTTATATATCATCCTAATTTTACTTCCAAAGAGTGACATTTAGATACCTGTTCTTTCATAAATAACCTGTCTTATACAGTGCACATAATATTTGGTAAATTTCTTAGGTTCTTATTCAAACATGGGAATTAGCCTGGTAAAAAAAGAAAGAACACTTCTTTGGTGATCTTGTTTTGGGAATTTGGTTTGAGTCTTGGATATGACCCTGGTCATGTCATGTTTTTCTCTATAAGTAATTCTTTTAAGAATTATTCATATTAATTGTTTTATATTACCTACCCACGTAATAGTTATTATTTAGTGGCATCTATTTCTACAAAATCTATTAATACATTATGGGTTCCATAAGTATGGGGACTATGTTTTAGCTGAACTTCAGATTTCCCTAACACCAGCACCTGCACCTGGCACGGTATTCTGAATCATATTAGACCCTTAAAAATAATGATTAATGAATTAATGAAATAGAGATTGAGAGAGGCTCCGAAGTCTTTGTGTAAAAAATATTGCTTCTTGCTATCTGCCTCTAGAAAAAAGAATTGATATTAATTGAATCCAGCCCTAAAGTGTGTTATTTTTCACTTTATTGTTTATCCATCTTTTTTGTTTGTTTTGTTCAAGTCTCCTTGTGAAAATGTTTTACATGATTGCATATATATAGCCTATATTGGATTGTTTATCATCTCAGGTGAGGAGGAATGAGGAGGAAGGGAAAGATAAAATTTGAAACCAAAATTTGTTGAAAATGTTTTTTTTTTTAAATGTACCATGTAATTAAGGAAAAATAAACTATTACATAGGAAAGTACTGCTTCTATTAAGTATATCTGCACTCTAGTGAAAAGATTGGACTTTTCTCTGAGGCCTTTTTATGTATTAATGCTCTATGACTCTATGATCCAAAACACAGAAAAAAGAAATACAGACTGACTTTTTCCAGAATAGCCACAAAGAATGCTAATATATTCTTTACGTTTATAATATCTCATAATTTTACCTACATCCTAACTTAACAAAACTAAAATTTCTGATTTCAGTTTAGGTTTCACATATTGAAAAGAACGAATGGATATTAGTGAACATAAAGTAGAGCTTGAAAAAGAGGAGACATGAAAAATGAGAAGAGTTTGGGGGGTTGGAAAGCATAAGACTAATCATACTATTGTATGATTGCATATTATATTTATAGTTAGCCATTTTATAACAGAAAATTTGTTCACCTTGTTTTAAGATTTGTCTTAAAGCACTCCAAAGTAAAGAAGTAAAGCACTCCAAAAAAAAAAAAGTAGCATTCCAAAGCACACCAAAAAACAAGGCAGGAATTTATTAGATCCTAGGAAAGGTAGTGTAGATAGAAAAGTGACTATAGAATGCAGACACAGTTTTCCTCCAATACTGCTTTTGATGACAACTGAAAAAGTGCCATAGTCAACTCTAAGACCAATGTAAATCTGACTATAAATAGGAGTAGATGAAGATGGGATGGTGGGAATAATTCAGAGCTGAGGTTTTACATACCTCAGATCAGTGAGTAGAAACAGAAAAACAAGCTGAGGAAGTTGAGAGTATAGAGGACAGTACAGAAGAGGAAGAGGAGATATAAGAGAAGACAGTAGTAGGAAGGGATAGCCTGTGGTAGAGAAGGGTTCTAGAAGTGGAGGACTGTCAGGAAGGAGCCAGTAACGACCAGTAGACAGGAGGAATGTGAGAGAAAGATGTTCAGGATGAAAAGGGACTTCCAGAAGTCACAGTAGAAAGAATGGCTGGGATTGGAATGAGGAATGGGTGAGATAATTAAGGAAGATTGAGATATGAGAGCAGGAAATTAGGGATAATGTTTTATTATGGGTCTAGTGACTGAATAATACAGGGATAGGGAGAGTAATACAGTGATAGTGGTCTGAAATGTTGGTCATAGGGGTAATAGTGAGTGATAGATGAAGAATAAAGTTCATTATCTATAAGAAATGTTACTTATAGGCAAAGTTGCAGACACTTAATCACTTACCTTTTTGTCCCATTGGAAAGGGAGAGAGGGGATCAGTGTTGCAGGGCTACTGGCAAAAAAAGGTCCTGTACAAGGGCTGGGTCTTAAGACCTGAGATCCTATTGACCTAGCTTGTTGTTAACATTCCTTCCTCATCCATATAAGAATAAGACAAGTGCAGTGGAAGATTGTGCTGTTGTATACTGGTTTCCTACTCCCCAGAGCAATAGAAGGAATTAAGAGTTTTCTATAAATATCTTCTATCCTCAATTTTATACAACTACCAATCTTCCCTACCCATCCACAGTTACTCATTTACTGTCTCGCCATATATTTTCTCATCAATTTATGCCATCTATTCTTTAGAACGTATCTACAGTATGCATAGAAAGTGTTCTACTTAGATAAGTTAAAAAAAAAAAAAAAAAAGCACCACCACAGAATCAGTGTATCAGAAACATACTTGTGACAGGAAAAGCAACTAGGTTAAAAAAAAATGTCATCCACAAAAAATAATTTCCCAGGATTCATAGAAGTCATTTAAGAGCGCAGTTAAATAAGCTGAATAAACACTGGTATATAATTTGTGGAGAAAATGCTTTGATTCAGTGTTTTGTTCTTGTTTCACTGATGTGCAAATAATTTCAATCAGACTACCAGGATAAGAACACATGAGGGTTTTTTATTTTTTTAGATTGGCTTTTCATGCCTCAGGATTTAACTTAGTTAATAGGGCAATTTAGACAGCTTAAGGACCTAAGAATGGAGCCAGGATGTTGGAAGTAAGGGTATAAAGTGCATACAATAACAATGGACCTCTGTGTGGGGCAGGTTTCACAGTGCAAAAAGTTAAAGCCAGGATTGGAATGAGTAAGGAAGTAACAGGGTAATTCAGACAGTTTTAGATATCCAAGTTTTCAGCCAGGATGTTGGGAGTAAGGAGTGTGTAGGTGGAGGGAAATGGGTCAGTGATGGAACTGGGCCAGGGCAGAATCCAGAAGGCAGGAGAAGCATAGAGTAATGAGTATATCAACTGACTTTTTATGAACTCCTGATGCTGTTCAGTGCATCTGTAACCTGGACTCGTTTCACTGATTAGTGTTCTCACCAACCTGATCAAATTTCTCAACTTCTCAAACAATTAGATCTTTCTTTTAGAAACTGCTTAGTGTTTAACCACTCTCTATCAATCTCCTGATTGATATATCTGGATCATTCTTCTTAAAGGTGAATGTTCCCCCAGGTTCTGTCCTAAATCCTTTCTTCTTTCTCATATATTCTTCTGGTGATGGAATTGACAAATTTGACTTTAATTATCATCTCTTTACAGATGTTTTCCAGTTCTACATATAAATGAATGAATGGATAAATGAAAAAATATAAAGCACATATGTAACAAATTTTAAAGCTGCAGATACAAATAGAAAAGCAAGACAGTTATTACTCTAATGAAACTCATTCTAATAGGAAGAGACAACATATATAGGAGGTTTTAGACATTTATTTGGGTGGAAGGTGCCATTACTTGTTAGGGTGCCAGAACAAAATGAATGACAATGCATCTTTAATGTTATTTCCATTGATAAAATTCCACTGATAAAGTCACTTAATCTCACTGCCTCAAGTCTCTCTGCTTATTTTAATCCATTCTCCACACAACTGCCAAAGTAAAATTTTTAAGTATAGATCTGACCATGTCATTCTCTAATCAGCAAACTTCAGTGGCTTCCTATTGTCTCTAGAATCAAATATATGTTCCTCTGTCAGACATTATGCTAATTAATTACTGGCCATACAAAAGGAAGCAAAAGACAATCCTTGTCCTCAAAGAACTTGTAATCTAATGGGGGAAATAACATGTAAACAAATACATCCAAAGCAAGCTATGGAATTTAAGTGGCTCTTGCAATAATCTAGGTAAGAGATGACAATGTCTAGAAATAAAAGGATAGTTGTGTAAATAGAGAGAAATATCCAGATATGAGAGATGCTGTGAAAGTAATGGCCACACAGTTTAATTTATTCATTATGTGAAATGAAAGAGTATGTAGTCAAGGATAACACTAAGGTTACAAACTGGGAGCATGGAATGGTGACATCTTCTAGAGACTCAGAAAACTCTGGAAGAGGAATATTCTTATAGGGAAAAGACGATAAAGAAATAAGTTAACCAAAAGGGAAAGCATTAGAATGGAGAAACTTGGGGGAAGTTAGAAGATACTAGAAGTATAGAAGATAAGATTTTAGTTGGTATTTAAAGGAAGACAAAAAGGTCAGTAGTTGGAACCGGGAGGGAGTATGTCATACACAAGGGACAGGCAAAGAGAATGCCTGGAACTGAAAGATGGAATGTTTTCTTCACGGAATAGACAGGAGGCTGAATCAAAGAGTACATATTGAGAAATAAGGTATGAGACTAAAAAGGCAGCAATAGACTGGGTGATAAGGGTTTTTGAATACCAAAGAGTTATTTTGTATTTGATCCTCGAAAGTATAGAGAACTATGGAGGCTTTTTAGCATGGGATTGACATTATCAGACTTGAGTTTTGAGAAAATCACGTTAATTTTTGTGACCTTAAGCTGAGTAAAGTGAGCAGAACCAGAACATTGTATGCAGCAATAGCAACAAGATGTGATGATCAGTTATGAACTTGGAAATTGAACACACGATTTCAGGAATTTTCACCTGGCAAAGGAACAGAATTGAATTTCTCTTTTTACTGAAATCCTTTGTTTTCCTTAAAGAGATAATGTAAATCAAATATTTTGTTTTATGATTAGAAATAACACCTAAATATTAGATCAGGTAGGATTTGGGAGCAGCAAATCTTTTTATTGAACATTCATTTTTTTCTTACCATTCTAGAATTGATAACATAAATACACTTTCAATGTAGCCCATTTTATATTGGGTCTCATTTTAAGGACTTCTTATTTATAAGGAAAAGTTTAAAATTTAAAAGTTTAAAAAGTTTAAAAACCTACTTTATCCCTTTTCCAAGTTTATTATTTTGGAAAATGATTCATTTTTATGTCTGACTTAAGCTAAGTGATGGCATTTCTCTGGAATGGGCCTATGTTTAATACCAAAAGGAAATTGTACACATTCTTTAAACTGAAAATTATTCTTTATGCCTCTTATAGCTGATTCACAGAAGATTTGTAGCTTTGAATAATCACCTTATCTGATTTCAAACACTTGCTGGTTTTAAAGCAGCATTTTTTTTAAAAAAAGGAAGATTGGCTTGTTAACTGAATTATGCAGTTATAAGTAAATGTGGTCACAGCTGCTTTTGGTTTCTTGGCTAATCCACCTGATTGGAAACAACAGGTTTTTGACAGTTTTCCATTTCTTACACTGACACCTAGTGTTCACTATTCTCGGGATCTCTACTATTAGATTTTTATTGTTAATAAATAAGGGGATAAATTTTAAGAATTATTCTAAGAGCAAAGAGCCTGTCACCAGATCAAAGATATACTTTACATAAAGACATACTGCATTAGTGATACAGGTGCTAACATAATTTTTAAATTCTCTCATATAGCCAGTTGGTATGCCTACCTTTCAAATTCAATAAAATTTAAAAGAATCCTAGAATTTTAAGTAGAAAGGATTGTCTGTTATAAACTTTGATATATTTGATCTGTTGTGCAATGGAAATTGTGATTGGCTTCGGAGCCTCTATCACTTCAAAAACAATCTTTAAAAAGAACAAAAAGAAAATTCATCTGTTAATTTCAGTCCTGTTATATTTCAGTATTTAATTTGTCATAATTGCAAGTGAATTGATCTCCATTTTTTCTTACCTTGACTATAGAGATAATCAAATCATTTATTGCCATACAAACTGTAATATTTTGTTTTAACTGAATGTTTTGGAATGAGTCAAAAGTAGTTATTTCTAATTTTTGAAAACATTGACCTCACAATGTGATAAATTTATTTTCTTTATAGTGACCGAGCATCACTTAAATCCTTATATTTTTATGGTCTTCTATCTAAAGTCACTCCGAGACTTAGACAAATTCTAGCCTAATCACAATTAAGTAAAACTAGATCAGTTTAGAGGAATATAACAAATCTGGAATGCATTTAAAGCAGAAAATCAGAGAGTTGATGGAAGTTTCCTAATTTTTTTTCCATTTTTTATCACATTCATTAAAATGAAGAGTTAAAATATTAGTAAAATTTAAATTCTTAATTTTTTATGAAGACTATATCATAGATTTTATGAAAGTATAGCCTATTTAGTATTTCAGGAATCAGTGCTGAAACCTTTTGAGTTTCTGTATATGAGGTCACACTGTCTTTAGTTTAAAGATTGAAGGGGGTCCCAGAGGCCATTCAGTCGAACCCTCTTATGTTATATAGATGAGAAAACTGAAACCTATGGAGTTTAAATAACTTGCCTGAGTACTGTGTTATTTATTGAACACAATAAATATAGGATTAGAGGAGGATTTGAATTCAGCTCCTCTAATTCTAGAGCCTATATTCTTTCTATTGTACTTCACTGGGTGATCTTTTCCATATTTACATCTTTTATAAACTTACTTTTGTAGGGGACTATGGGATGCCAGAATCAGTAATATCGTATTAAAATCAACCATTCAACCTAATAAGCATTTATCAAATCAGGTGCTACACTAGTTCCTACTTTAATCAGATCAGTTCTATTTTAATAATTTTCCTTTGGCATAGTAGAACTGCTTCCAGAAATCAGAAATAGGGCAGTGTAACTCTAAGATGATTGGGTTTTAATTTACAAAGTTTCTTACCCAAAGACCATCACACAAACTGAGGCCTGGGAAAGACCTTAATTTAAAAATCCAAGATCATCCAATGCATCCTGGGTCATAGCCAGTTATTCTGACTTTGATGACTCTTGAAGAGAGTAAAGTTGATAACCACAATCTTTCCTCACTTAAATTCAATTCACTTGCAAGTCAAGATATCATCTCATGATGTCATAGGCCTTTTTCAAAAACTAAATACAAACAATAATAACAATCAGTCAATCAGTATGACACATAGTAGGTGCTTGATAATTGTTGTCTTAATTGATTGTTATTTCATCATGCAGTTTCTTAGTTTTAGCAAGTTGAAAAGTCATAAAATAATTTTGAACTCGCATCCTTTTAGCTAAATTATATTACATTTAGTATTCAGATATATTGTGTTATTTTAATAGATGGAAATATTCTTGTCATCAGCATACAGGCCATATGTAGACTTTACACACTGTATGTAATGTCCCAGAAATATCTCATATACTTAGCAAATAGTTATTAAGCACCTATTGTGTTCCAGAAATTTCGCCAGGTGAGGGACAAAGACTTTATTCTTGTAACTCAAGATAATTACATAAATAACTGTAACACAAGAGAAGATAAATACAAAAGAAGAAATCCAGTAAAATGCTATTTAAAAATTTTTTAAAATATCTCTTTTATCAGAAGATTGGCAGAAGGCAGAAGAAGGGGTACACAAAGGGAACAGAAGATATGTTAAGAAAGATGATAGTATGTGGTTGAATTGGGCTTTGAACCGAAGGCTTTTAAAAGACAGGACAGGAAAGGTAGAATCTATTTCTAGGATAGGAACAGATGAGAAAAATTATGGAAATAGATTTGAACAGAATTAGACGGGAGATAGGAAATAACAGTTGTACTGGAATAGAGAAATTTCAAAAAATTGGAATAGTCTGAGATAAAATTGGGCAGACAGATTGGAAACAGATTATGGGAATATTTTGCAGGCAAGATTCAAGGGTTTATATTTTCTTCACGAGGCAATGGGGAGTCACTAAGGATATGAATTATTACTGCATCTAATACCTACTACCTGTATCATCCTGGGCAAATCACTAAACTTAGCCACAAAATTAGAAGATATCACTAGGTGGATTCCAAGGGTCCATCCTGCTCAATATCTATGATGGTTGTAAATGTTCAAAGGGAGTACTTGGGGTGCAGCCAAGATGGCAGAGAGGAGATAACATTTTTTTTCTGAGCTCTCCCTATGTCCTTCAAACTAACAGCAAATTCAGCCTCTGAATTGGTTTTGGAGTGACAGAACCACAAATATTGGGAATGTAACAAATTTCCAGTAGAAGATAATTTCAAAGATCTCCATAAAAGGTCTATTTCAATCAGCTTGGAGGGAAGCAAAGCACAGGCGCTGAGTGCAGGCACTGTCCTGTGTGGGGGCTCCTTGTGCAGGAGAATCTAGGTGGGGTGTTGTGACCTGCTTTCTAGGGCCCCCAAGTTGGGGTGAAAAAAATGTACCATACTTTCTAGAGCCCTCACACCGGGGTGATTAAAATATACCATCTTAGTGGAGGAATGATGAGGCAGGACTCCTGAGGATGGTGGAAAAATGGAGTCTGTTTATTCCAAGGACTTTTCCCTTTTTATATCCTCATACCCTTATGTAACAAAAACACTGGGCATGCACCCAGTATATATTGCGCACGTGGGACCACATAAACAACTTGCTATTATACATAGTTTGCCACCTGGTATCACTCTTTCACCTGGTATCATTCTGTTTCAATCTCAACACAGGCTGTCACCATCCCCTGACTTCTCAGGAAGGCTGAGAGCCCTGAGGGGAGATGGAGAGCCGAACCAAATATTGTGAGCAGCTTCCCTCTGGGCTGAAGGGTCTTTTTTTTTTAATGGTTTATAATTTTTTTTGGACCTCTTGTTATTTTTTTTTAATTAAAAAAAAATTCCCCTTCTTCCCCCCACCCCTTCCTCCAGATGGCAGGTGGACCAATACATGTTAAATATGTTAAAGTATAAGTTAAATACAATATATGTATACATGCCCAGTTATTTTGCTGTACAAAAAGAATATGACTTAGAAATAGTGTACAATTAGCCTGTGAAGGAAATCAAAAATACAGGCAGAAAAAAATAGAGGGATTGAGAAATCTATATAGTGCTTCATAGTTATCTACTGTCTGTGACCCTCTACAAGAGGGGACTCTACAGATGTGTTGGCTACTCTGTCTTGATAGCAAGCCATTAGATCAACAAATTAATTATAAGGCATCCAACAAAATACAGAAGGCAATAATGAGTCCCTAAACCCAAGAATATCACAAGATCTAGCCTTGCCCACCCAGCACTGGTCACTGTCACCTGTAGAGGAAGAAAAATGGGAAAAGGAAAGGAAAATTTTGCAAGAGGATTTAGAAAAGGAAACACAGAAATTATCTGAAAAAACTCCTTATAAAATAGATTTAGTGAAATAGGCCGAGTACTTGGTGGTATGGAGGGTGAATTGAAGAGGAGAGAGATTAGATTTAGATAGGCCAGTAGAAAACTGTTAGAATATTTTAGGCCAAAAAAAATAAGGGTTCGAATTATGGGTGGTTGTAGTCGGAATGCAGAGGAGAGATCAGATAATGAAAGATAAGCACCCTTTTTAGTTGGTTGTAGAGACACAGCTAATGATAAACTTATGACATTATTATTGTTTTTCCTTTAACTCAAATTTCCACCTTTCAATCACCATCTAAATGTACAGGGAAGTCTAAAAGTCTGGGTACAGTTTTATAATATTGAAGATTGTACTATAATGATAGTTAATAATTCCAAAAAAAATGCCTTTTACAATCTCCCTCTGCATTTACTTCTACTTATTTGCATTCTCCTAACACATATTAAATGTTTGCTGTATGCAGAGCATTGTACTTTCATTAGATATATTAGTCTTTGCTGATGCAAACTGTGTTTTCTTAATTAATGATCTTCATGAGTTACTATAGTTGAATATAAATGTCTACCTTACAGCCAGACTTCTGGGAATGAACCTCTGCATTTAACTGGGCTGGTCCACAGATAACAAATGCATAATTTATACTTTATTTAAAGTTCCTTTATGATAAAACTTACCAGATTTTGCACTAACATAATCAGTAAGCATTTATTAAGGGCTTACTCTGTCATTCAGGATACAAAAAATAGCAAAAATGTTGTCTTCTATTCTCAAGGACCTCACATTCTAAGGGAGAAGACAACAGCCAAAAAAGTCTTACATACAAGATAATGTGCAAATAAAAGCTAATGTTAGAATTACAAAATACTTTTCACACAAATAGTTAGATCTAAACAGTTGGAAGAATATCAAGTGCTCATGTGTAGACCAATATACAATATGTGTATGTTACATTATTAATATAATAAAAATGACAAATCTACCTAAATTTATCTATTAATCTAATGCTATACCAATCAACTGCCAAGAAATTACTTTATAGAGCTAGAAAATATAATAGCAAAATTCATCTGGAAGAATAAAAGGTCAAGAATTTCAAATGAATTAATGGAAAAAAATGCACAGGAAGATAGTATAGCTTTACCACACCTAAATAAAACTCTCTTAAAAAGCAGTGGAGTGATATAAAGATATAAAGAAATGGAGTGGTTGATCAATGGAATAGGTTAGGTTCAAAAGTCACAATATAGTCAATGACTATAGTAATCTAGTGTTTGATAAATCCAAAGACTCCAGCTTCTAGGATAAGAACTCATCATTTGATTAAAAATTGCTGGGAAAACTGGATAATATTATGGCAGAAACTAGGCACTGACCAACATCTAATATCTCGTACCAAGATAAGGTTGAAATGGGTTCATTATTTAGACACAAAGGATAATACTATAAGCAAAAGGAGAAAAACAAGAAATAGTCTACCTCTCAGATCTGTGGAAAAGGGAGGAATTTATGGACAAAGAAGAACTAGAAAACATGAAATGTAAAATGGATAATTTTGATTAAATTAAAAAGGATTTACACAAACAAAATCAATGCAGCCATGATTAGAAGAAAAGCAGAAAGCTGGCATTACTTTAACTTTATAACAACTACAAAAAGAGTCTAGACATTTTATTTCAAGAAATATTTAGAGAAAACAGTCCACTTGTGTTAGAATCAGAAGCCAAATTGGAAATATAAGTAATCCATTGGTCACTTCCTGAAAGAAAACTTAAAATGAAAACTCCTAGAAATATTTTAGCGAAATAAAGATCTCCCTGGTCAAAGGAAAAATAATACCACAAATAGCTGGAAAATAAAGATTTAATTACTGAAGAATTAACATTTTACATACAACTTTACAGCTACTACTAGAAAGGAGTAGTGACTGGTATATAATATATTTTTTATTGTTTGTGACATTATTGTATTTTCTTTTTTATTAATTTTATAATTATAACATTTTTTGACAGTACATATGCATAGGTATTTTTTTTTTACATTATCCCTTGTACTCCCTTCTGTTCCAAATTTTTCCCCTCCTTCCCTCCACCCTCTCCCCTAGATGGCAGGCATTCCCATATATATTAAATATCTTATAGTATATCCTAGGTACAATATTTATGTGCAGAACCGAATTTTGTTGTTGTTGTTGCAAAGGAAGAATTGTATTCGGAAGGTAAAAATAATCTGGGAAGAAAAACAAAACAAAACAAAATGCTCATAGTCATTTCCCAGTGTTCCTTTTCTGGGTGTAGCTGATTCTGTCCATCATTGATCAGTTGGAATTCTATTAGCTCTTCTCTATGTTGAAGATATCCACTTCCATCAGAATATTTCCTCATATAGTATTGTTGTTGAAGTGTACAATGATCTCCTAGTTCTGCTCATTTCACTCAGCATCAATTGATTTAAGTCTCTCCAAGCTTCTCTGTATTCATCCTGTTGGTCATTTCTTACAGAACAATAATATTCCATAACATTCATATACTGGTATATGATATTTTAGAAGGCAAAGCTTACAAGTTTAAACTATGATGTCCAGCAAAATTGTGTATAACTCTATAAAAGAAAACAATTTTTAACTTTTAATGAAATAGAGGATTTTTAAGCATTTCAGATGAACATACCAGAAATATGTAAACACTTTTTAAAAATATAATAATAGTTTTTTTTTTTTTTTTACCAGATATTTGCATGGGTAATTTTACAACATTGACAATTGCCAAATTTTTTTTTTTTCCCAATTTTTCCCCTCTCCCCCCAGATGGCAGGTCGATCAATACATGTTAAATATGTTAGAATATAAATTAAATACAACATATGTATACACGACTAAACATTTGTTTTGCTGAACAAAAAGACTCGGACTTTGAAATAGTGTACATTTAGCTTGTGAAGGAAATCCAAAATGCAGGCGGACAAAATTAGAGTAATTGGAATTCTATGTAGCTGGTTCAGTTCCTTACTGCTCTATTGGAACTGATTTGGTTCATCTCAGTGTTGAAGATGGCCACGCCCATCAGAATTGATCATCATACAGTATTGTTGTTGAAGTATACAATGATTTCCTGATCCTGCTCATTTCACTCAGCATCAGTTCATATAAGTCTGTCCAGGCCTTTCTGAAATCATCCTGTGGGTCATTTCTTACAGAACAATAATATTCCATAACATTCATATACCACAATTTATTCAGCCAATCTCCAGCTGATGGGCATCCACGTAGTTTCCAGTTTCTGGCCACCACAAAGAGAGCTGCCACATGTAAACACTTTTAAGTTCAAAAAAAGAAGTTAAGAAAAAAATAAAAAGGGAAATACAAATGAACAATGGTAAAGGACTAAGCTAATTTAAACTGCTCAAATTCTAATTTTATGATACATTTTTGCCTTCTGAACTTTATCATCATCCTTCATCCAGGTTCATAGAGGAAATCTAATTAAACAATACCTAGGGGTGTTTCAGTGATGTTTTAATGATCTTAAGAAAAGAATGGGGGCAGCTAGGTGGCAGTATTAGAGTACTGGCCCTGGGAGCTTGAATTCAAATGTGGCCTCACTTGACACTTCTCAGCTGTGTGACCCTGGGCAAGTCACTTAACCCCAATTGCCTCAGGGGGAAAAAAAGAATGGAAAGAGAAGGGAAGAGGAATATACTTGAGGGGCAAGGCAAAGAAAGACTAGAAAAAATTATGTCTCGTAATCAGGGTGTACATTCCTAATGCTTTTAATGTTGACTTTACAATACTATTATCAGTATATAAGTTGTTCTACTAGTACCATTTGTTACCCTCTGTATCAATTCATACATATCTTCTTAGGTTTCTTTGAAACCATTTCCTTGATCGTTTCTTAGAGCATAGTAATGTTGTACCATATTAATAGAATTTTTTTCAGCTATTCCCCAATTTATGGGCAGTATCTCAGATTCCTGTAAGCCACTTTAAAAAGAGACAGAAATGGTTTTGTGTATATTTTGTTTTGCTTAGGACTAATCTGTAGGTTAATCTACTCATGTTTCTCTTTTCTCCCCTTTCTTTCCAATTTCCTTGTTGAATGAGATACATTTTTGAAACCCGATATATATGTATATATGGTCTTAATTCTTTTGACTAGTTCATATGAGAATGAAGTTCAAGTGTCAGCTTCTCCCCCGCGCTCATTTTCACTTTTATATAAGATGCCTACTTCTAAAGGAATAATGATCCACCAGAATTCCAGAGGACTAATAATGAAATTTGTTATCCACTTTGAATCTTTTTTTCCCATGTGTCTAGTGTGGATATTTATTTGATTTGACTATATGTTTGTAATGGATTTTGTTCTCAATGCAGAGATAAGAAGGAAAGAAGGCAAATTTTAGCTAGATTAAAAAAAAAGTGTGTGTGTGTGTGTGTGTGTGTGTGTGTGTGTGTGTGTGTGTGTGTGTGTGTGTGTTTTAAAGAAACCTATTGTAGTAGTCTAGACAAAAGGTGATGATGAGCAGATATCAGGGAAGCAGATGTAAGAATAGAGAGAATGGGATAGGTGTTTAGGATAATAACAAGATTGAAAGCATGTGTATTTAGTGAAGGATAGCGGCACATTCATATGCACTAATAGGGAAGTTAAGAAGAGAGCAGGTTTTTGGGGACAAGTTAACATATTCTGTTTTGAACATTGAATATGTGAGATAGCTACAGGATATTCAGTTTGAAACGTTTAAGAGATAGTTGGTTATATAAAACTGATGTTCTGGTGAAAACTAAAGATATACAGATGTGGTAATCATTTGCATAAAAATGGTAATTGAATCAGTGACATTTGATTTGTTTGGAGGAGTTGGTCCTGGCCTTAATGTGATGGGTCCTTTGGACTGTCCTTGTATCTTTTTTTTTTTTTTTTTTTTTTTTTTTGCCTCCTTCCTTGAGTATCTCCAGTTAAGTCATAAGTCCTTCTCTTTTGGGCCTTCCCATAAACATATTCATACAACCTAAACCTACTTTCAGGAGTGGTCAAGTTTCTCTAAATGTTCTTTAAAGCTCTTTTGTCCTGCAAAGCATTAAATGGTCTTGATGTGACCAAAATGATTTTCTTAATTGACAGTTTTGCCTCATTAGCTTATATATTATACAATGGCTTATTAAGAGCTGTAATAAAAAGTATTTTTCTCTGTTAAAGTATTTATCCAAGTTATGCTTACCTAATTTCTTCACAGTTTTAGGTGTTTTGCGAAAGATTTATAATTTGTTTTAATGAGTATAACTCACGTTACAGTAGCTTGATTTTTTAAGAATCCATGTAAAAGTTATGTGTGTGATTTGGTAATGTTTTGTTCAAGTATGTATGTCCTTTAACTAGATGCCAATTCAGATATTATAATGCAAGCACTAAGATATTTCAGAAAGTCTTTTCTTTTCTCATAGTTGTATTCCCTCACCTCAGATAAATTTTCTTTGAGAGAGCCTATTCTCCTTCTAGATTTGAGTGACCAGCACTCCTGCTGCTGCATATTCCACTGGAGAACTGACAAGTGTTGATGGTGGCCTCATTCCAGTCGCCAGTGTACCTTTTTGGTATTTCCTCCTCTGTATTCCACATATGCCTTTGGTAATTTTCTTTTCCATTGGTGATGTTGGCTCTTATGTCTTTCATACAGTGATTAGTAGAATGGATGGCATTTGAGAGGCTGCTCTGTGTGTTTGGGGGGTGCTTGCCCTCTGTTTCTCTTTCCTTCTTCAAAATAAATCCCCATATCACTTGCTGTTTCCTCCAGTAACAACCATTTTCTTCATTTTGTAAAGAAAGAGTACGTGTCTCCTTTATTCTTTGTCTATGCAAGTAAGTAGAAGTAACAATATGTTTACCAGAAAGAGAAATAAGTAGAGCCAGGAAAAGCAGGAATTTGATTTTTAGTTACAGCTGTTACTACTCCCTAATCAAAGCTGACTCATTTTTAGGGGCAATGTCCCGAGAGGATATGCTGAATCTAATATGGCATCAAGGTTTAATAGAAAATAAAATAAACAACTGTGCATTCAATTACCCAGGCTTTTACTTCAACCAATACATTTCAAAATGGGGCAAAGGAAAAAAAAACATGTATGTTATAATTCATGTGTGAAAATTGGCTCATGTCCAGTTGGTCCAGCCCACCTGCATATTGGCTGATGGGATCTGCTTAAATGCAAAGAATGACTTAATTCAGTTTTAAAATAATGGCTGTCAAGAAAAATTACTTTATCATATTGAAAAATAATGAATACAAAGCCAGTTAAATTTTTAACATAATGTTAACATAATGTTTTTAATCAAATGTGTTCAATAATTCATCATTTCAAAATAAGTCAATTAAAATATGTAGTTTAAAAAATGAATTAAGGTATATAGTGGTGGCGGTGGCAGTGGGACTCAAGAACATAAAAAAACTGTTAGACTTATCTAGTCATGAAGTGATAATGTTGAGTTAGGAGAGTAGTGAATATTTAGGAGCTATTTTTAATGAGGCTTGATAACTGAGTGGTATAGGGAAAAATGAATAAATATTTCATAGCTTAATTTAAATTATTTAAAATTAATAAAAATTTATTGTATTTTTCCCAACCTATTTTCAAAAGAAAAACTTAAAAACCCTTGTAATAAATATTCATAGTCAAGCAAAACAAATTCCTATCATGACTAAGTTTAAAAATAATATTTTATTCTATACCTTGAATAAATGATTCATAGTTTGAGCTCTTATAACTGTGAGAATAGTGGGATTAAGATATTGAAAAACTGGTAGAAAGTTAATTTAGGGAGAAAGACAAAGGCTTCACCTATTTCTCTTTTTTCTTTTTAAGGAACCAATAATTAAAATCATCTCCATAAGAGGTACAGTGGGAAGCACACTACATTTAGTGTGAAAAGAATGGAGTACAAATTTCAGACTTGTTACTTAATATCTTTATGACTTTTGCAAATCCTTAGTTTTTTTATCTGCAAAATGAGGGAATTGTGGGACTAGTTCTCACTTCTGAGACCCCTTCTAATCCTAAATCTATGATCCTGGCCTTTTTATATTGGACTCCCATATATTTGAGGGAAGAATGAAAAAATATTGACCTTTATCTGAGTGGAAAACATTTGATAAGATTGACCATTTTGTTTTTTGGTGGTCCCTCAGGAAGCACTGTCATGTTGATTGTGGTTCATCTGCCTGTGTGTATTATGCAATGGATTGTATCCCATCTTTCTACATTCCCCTATTCTACTTTTCACTTATTCTTTCTTCTCATATCTCATATATCAATTTAATATTTTGGAACTTTCTCCACTGAGAATATGATACATAATTAAAATTAATGAAGAATGTTCATTGATTGTTTATAAACTTTCCCCTTTTGCTTTCCTACTCCATTATGGGTGGTAACCATGATTTTTATGCAAGTAAATTCATCTTATGTCTTTAAAGGACTTTGGAAGTGCTTTATCCTACTTTTTTAGTCTTATTTCACAATATTGCCTTTTATATGCTCTACATTTAATCCATACTGACATGCTTGCTATACCCAGAATTGAATTTTCCATTTCTGACATCTATGACTTTACACTGTCTGTTCTCCAGTCCTGATGCCCCCTAGCTGTCCTATTGCTCTCTCCTCTTCTTGCCCCCAATCTTATGTAAACTTCTTGAAAATAGGGATTATGGGAAGGAAGGGAGTTGTTTGTATTGTCAGGACTTAGTCCACAAAAAGGGACCCACATGTGGAAAAATATTTGTGGCAGTCCTTTTTGTAATGTTAAGAAACTAAACTGAGTGGATACCCATCAACTGGAGAATGGCTAAATAAATTGTGGTATATGAATGTTATGGAATATTATTGTTCTGTAAGAAACATTCAATAGGATGATTTCAGAAAGGCCTGGAAAGACTTTTATGAACTGATAGTGAGTGAAATGAGCAGAACCAGGAGATGATCAATTCTGATGAACATGGTCTTTCCAACAATGAGATGATTGAGGCCAGTTCCAGTGGTCTTGGGATGAAGAGAGTCATCTGCACCCAGGGAGAGAATTGTGGGAATTGAGTATGGATATCATAGCATTTTCACTCTTTTTGTTGTTGTTCGCTTTTTTTATCTGATTTTTCTTGAGCAACATGATAATTGTGGTAACTTGAGGAAGAATTGCACATATTTAATATATATTGGATTACTTGCCATCTACAGGTGAGATGGGAGGAAGGGAGGGAGAAAAAAATTTGGAAAACAAGATTTTGTGAGGGCGAATATTGAAAACTATCTATGAATATAGTTTGAAAATAAAAAACTTTTAAAATACAAATAATAAGATGCCATTGACAAAAAAAATGCTTTTGGATTAGTTTAGATTGAGAAGATAGGATTTGGAGAATAATGTGTCAAATTTAAATTAATAATGATAAGATTATTACAATTCTAAAAAAATTGGGGAATTGTTGCATGAAATTGTGGTGAAGTTGAAACAAACTATGATATTTACATAAAATTTTAGATCTTAAATCAATGAGTATTTGTTGACTATTATGTGTTGAACACTTAAAGATACAAAGACAAAAAAAAGTTCTGTGATACAGATTTTAGGAAAAGAGTGATATAGTAGAAAAACTAATGAATTGCCAGTCAGTAAATCTAGGTTCAAATCCCAACTCTACTACTTATTATTTCTGTACATTAGGGCAAATATAGGCAATATGTACAATATTATTTCTTGAAAAAACTATGTGCATACCTTTAATTGAAAAGTAGTTTATTACTAAATAAAAAAAATTAATCATCATCTGAGCCTTCAGTGAGTCACAATCATTTTGCTGGTGCATGATCTTGCTTCAGTGTTTATTACCACTAATTGATCAGGGTAATGGCTGCTGAAGGTTGGGGTGCTATGGTAATATCTTCTTAAGTTTGTTCGAATTGACTTCACCTTTTACTTAAAAACTTAGAAGTCATTGTAGGGTTATTAATTGACTTTAAAATATTGTCTGAAGGAGTAAGGAGGCTCAAAGAGAGGGAGAAAAATAGAGAATAGTCAAAGGATGAAATAATCAGAACACATTCAACATTTATAGATTAAATTCACCATCAATGTAAAATGGGAGTCATGGTGCCCCCCAAAAATTACATTAGTAACTTCAAAGATTACTGATCATAGATTACCATAACAGATATGACAATAGAAAAAGATTGAAATATTTCAAGAATTATCAAAATGTAACTCAGACACAATATGAGCACGTAGTGTTGAAAAAATGGCACCCATGTATTTGCTTGTCACAGAGTTGTCACAAATCTTCAGTTTGTAAAAATTATAATATCTCTGAAGCACAATAAAATGAAATAATAAATGAGGAATGCCTGTACTTAAATTTTCAGTACTTCATATTCCTTCTTCATTTTAAAATGAGAGGGTTGGATGAAATGTTCTTTAGGGTTTTTATATCTCTAAGTTTTATGATCTTTAGTTTATGATCTGTAGTTATATTGGAGTTTTTGGTTTTATTCCCTTCATCATTTTTAAAGTAATGATTTAAAAGAAGACACAGATGTCATGTTCACCAAATTTGTGGAAGATTAGAAGCTGGAAGACATAGTTAATGCATAGCTCAAAATCATATAAGATTTCAAGAGGCTGGAATGATGGGCCAAATCTAAGAAAACAAAATTTAATGGGGATAAATGTATAATCATGCATTTAGAGTCAGAAAAGAAGTTGCATAAATGACAGGCATTTAGATTTCTGTCCAAAAATTTTGGGGAGATGAATGATAATTATATTTTATTAGGAGGTAGAGGAGGATTTGTGAGTTTTAGGGAATAGCAAGTCAAGGTAAAAGTATGATAGGACTTTTAAAAAATGTAATCCTAGACTAAAATAATTGAAGTATCATATCTAGAATAATTAAGAGTTATGCCCCAAAAAGAATGGCTTATGTTTTAGAAGAGATCTAGTTCATTCACAGTGAAAGTCTGCTGATCTAGGCTGGGTGATCATTTGAGAGGAATCTTGCCAAACAGAAGAACACTTCAGCTCGAGGTTGGCTTTCATCATCTTTGAGACCTTGTTCCATCTAGAAGACTCCATGATTCTCTGTTCTTTTTTATAGTCAAAAAAATGACTTAGCAGTAGCAGAGGAAGTCTGATCTCTGGAACTATTGAGTCTCCTTCTCATCTGTCACAGGAGGGTAGGTTCTTCCTCACTTTAATTGCAGAAAGCTGTTAATAATAAAAGGGGTTATTTTGGATTTAATTAAATGGCTGTGTGTGATCATAATGGCATTATTTCATTTTTCTCTATTCTCTATTCTAAAAACTTTTTTTGCCCCTAAAGAGTCTATTCATTTGTACAAATTTGCCTCCTGAAAAAATCCGAATTTCTGTCAAGGCTATTCCTACCCCCACCTTGACCTAGAAACAGCTTTCAGGGAGAACATCCCATCTGGTTGCCATTACCTGTAGGATATGCAGTTTGTCTATGTCTTTTGGAGTTTAACTCTTAATGTTAAACAAAGGAAGCTGATCAAAACCAGCTGTAAAACATTTTAATAGTTCATATTTTATACAATAACTATTGAGTTACCATTCATATGACTACATGTCTGATACAAAAAATAATAAGGTAAATTTTTTAAGAAATTAAAGTAATAGTGATTTTATAGTTAAAATACATTTAATTGCTTCTCTATTTGGCAGAAAAAATTAATGCTGTTGATAATGTTGTTTTTATATACCTCAAAATAATAGCTCATTTATCGACTTTATGTGCTACTATTAATACATTTTGGATTCAGTCAAAATATAAACAGCAGGTTAAAATACAATTTTCTAATTTTTAATTAGGTGGTTAGAAAGTGCATAAACTTGCCAACTAAACATGTAATAGACCATTAAGATTATTACATAGAATAATTACATGAAAATTGGAAATTACTCTAGTAAAACACAGTTCAGCATAGTACCTCTATTATAAGCCTAGATGCATAAAAATAGGGATATTCCAAATCATTTTTACTTATGATAAATGACTTAATGAGTTTCAAAATGAGGAAAGATTTGGATTACTATTTTAATTTTTATTCTCAACACAGCAAATACTAAATAGAAAAATCATTTTACACAGGAGACAAAGAAAAGATTATTTATAACAAGGTATGGCTTAGTGAGTTTTAAATGAAGAAAATATTTGTTCTTTCATGAATTGGGAGTTTTATTGATGTCATACTTGGGAAAATTCTATTGTGAATTGAAAATAAATAGTCCATTTTTTGGGGGGGGGCAATACTGGTATTTACTGCAGTTACTTAAGTAAATGTTAAATAATTAAAATAGATCCTTCTGCATGGAATTTGTATTTATTTTAAAAACAATTTTGAAAGAGGAAAGGGGCACATAAACTCATAACAACTGATAACAAAGACCTATAGCACCATTACTGAGGAGTTACTAATTGATATAAAATGGAATTTCATGCTTTGCTAAACCTCCAGATAGTATAATGACTCAGGCATAACAATATATTAAAAAAAAAAAAAAAAAAAACCACTAACAACAATAAGAACTTTTTTTAGAGGAAATATTTTGAAATTCAATGGATATTTTGAGAATGATTAGTACTGTTTTGCTCACAGTGTTCTTGCAGGAGAAAACTGAGTATTGCTCACAAATTCCATGAGAGCAAATATGCCAAAGGCACTCATAAGTAATTTTTACTTTACTACAACAGAAGGAGTTTTCATTTCAACAGCCTGTTCTATTCAGAAAGACATTGATTATACAATGATTATCATTAGCATACCTAATAAGACAATGAATTTTTTTTTTTTAATAATCTTGGACTTGAGAAGACCTAGCTCTTCATAGGAGTGCAGTATAAACAGTGTTTCTTAGATTTTTTAATTTTAAAATTGAAGTCGTTTTTAACATTAAAATAGTTGTTTCGTGAAGTTTACCCTCATGTAATTTTTCTTATAAGATCTATTGGTTAAAAGTAGTTAAGTCTCTGAAAATATTTTTGTCTTTATAAGTCTTTCAAAAGCATGTATTAAGTATTGGAACTGTGTTAGACTCTAGGAAGGCAAATCCAAGCCCTACCTCAAATAGCTTAAGTTTTAATTAATTTTAATTGAGGTATCAACTAGTACATATTTTAATATAAATAATAATACAAAGAAAATTAATAAAATGTAACTAAATATAAGATATATTAGAAAAGAAGATAGATCAAGAAAGGCTTTACATAAAAAGTACTGCTTGAGCTATATTTTGAAAAAGAAAGCAGAAATGTGGAAGAAAATGCACCAGATAAAAGCCTAAAAATGACATGGAATGAGAGAGAAACAATGAAAAGGCTTATTTGGCTAGATTGCAGCAGGTAGGAAGGAGACTATTGTTCTATAAAACCAGAAAGATTGGGGTCAAGTTTTTGGTTTTAAAACCTAAGCAGAAGAATTTATATTTTATCCTGAAGGTAACTATATGTAACAAAAATCACTTCCGCAGTTTTGGCAGGATGAACTGGAATGGAGAGAGAGGCTTGAAGCAGGACACCAGTTAGTTGTTGCAGTAACAGTAGAAGTGCTTGTACTAAGATGATAACTGTATGAACGGAGTAGGGAATAGATATCAGAGTTATAGATGTAGAAATATCCAGATTTGATTACTGATTATGTGGGACAAAGTAAAGCTGAAAATAGCAATAAAGTTAGGAATTTGGGATATTAGAAAGATGGTGGTCTCCTCAGAAATGGGAAAATTTGGAAGAGAAGGAAGTTTGAAGGAAGATAAAGAATTGAGTTTTAGACATTTCTGAGACATCTTATTTGAAATAGGCCTTTAGTGATACAGGAGAGAAACTGAGATCGATACATAGATTTGTGAATCATCTGTTGGGGTAGATCATTAAACCCTTGGAAGCTAATGATTTCAACAAGACAGTATAGAAGGAGAAGGGAAGAAGGCCTAGGACACATCCGACACATCCTTGGTAAACATCCATAGTTAGAAAATATGAAATGGAGAGTAAACCAGCAAAAAGATTCAGAAAAGGAGAAAGAAGTCAGAGAGATAATGAAGGACTAGAAAAGACTAATGTCATTAAGATGCAGGAAGTAGAAAGTATACAGGAGAAGAGAGTAATCGGAATGACAAATGCAGCAGATTGACCATGAGAACTGAGTAAATACCATCACATTTGACAATTAAGGGACCACTCAACAAGACATACAGAAGCAAAAATAGGAACTTAAGCATTTTATAAACTCAAAAACTCTTAATTACTGGTATAAAAAAAACCACTATTTGATAAAATCTACTGAGAAAACTGGAAAGTAGTCTGGCAGAAATTAGGTTTAGACCATTCTCACCATATTACAACAAACTCCAAATGGTTATATGACCTGACTATAAAAATATTATGCATATTATAGGAGGAAATAAGATATAACCTTTGAGATCTATGTATAAGGGAACAGTTCTTGATTTAAAAAAAACAATTTTGATTACATAAAATTTAAAAGTTTTTAGACAAAGCTAGGATTATATTAAGAAACAACAAAAGATGCAGTTTCAGAGAAAACTTGGGAACACAAGGAGAACAATATATGTTGTAGCAAAAACAAAAAATGAGCACAATTGAACTCTAATCAACATAATGATCAGCCATAATTTCAAAGCAGTGAAGATGAAGAATGCTATTGACCTCCCGCAGAGAAGTAATTGATTAAATATGCAATATGAGACACACTTTTTTGGATATGGCAAATATGGGAATTTGTTTTACTTGACTATTTGTTAGAAGGATTTTTTTTTCCTTTGTGGGGGTAGAAGTTAGGTGAGAAAGATAGGAAATAAAATACTTGTTCATTGAAAAATAAACTTTAATTTTTTTCCCCCTGAGGCAGTTGAGGTTAAGTGACTTGCCCAGAATCACACAGCCAGGAAGTGTTGAGTGTCTGAGGTCAAATTTGAACTCAGATCCTCTTGACTTCAGGGCCGATAATCTATCCACTACAACAACTAGCTGCCCCATAATATTTAATTTCTAAAAAAAAAAAACTTTACTGAAATTGAAAAAAAAAATTTCTAAAAAAAAATTCATTGGTAACTGGAGAACAGATTTTATTGAGTGAGATCAGAAGCCAGACTATAAACTGTTAAGGAGAAAGTGAGAGGAAAGAAAATAAATTTATTGAGTAACAAACCCTAACCCTAAATTCGCTGCCTCCCAACTCTAACCCGACTCTAACCCTCCCGACTCCCGACTCTAACCCTAACCCTAACCCTAAATTCGCGCCTCCCCGACTCTAACCCTGAATGCACTGCCTCCCAACTCCCGACTCTAACCCTAAATGCACCTCCCGACTCTAACCCTAAATATGCTGCCTCCCAACTCCAACCCTAAATGCGCGCCTCCCGACTACAAGTTTTCTACAAGTTTTTCTCTGGAGAACTATAGGAGGAATCCAAAAGTTTAGTAAGTTTGAGGAAACATCAATGTGATGTTTTGAAGTCCTCCTGTAGAGAAGGTAGCAGATAGTAAAAACAAAGCAAAGCAAAACAAAACAAATAATCCAGCTCCTTGAGACAGGAAAGAATAATGTCAAGGGCGTTAGTCAATTAAACAGCCCTGGTGATGTAAACTTCTGTGTAAGGAGAGTTTGTTACTCCAGAGTCTGGAAGTGCCATTAGGAAATAAGGAGTATTGCAACATCCTTTTCAGCATCCCTTGTTGGGATTTTGAGAAATAGTGTCGCTGGTCCTAGAGAGTATGGCAGTGAGGACAGTGTCTTTGAGGACATATGGAGGCTTAGTGAAAGCTTTCAGTTGCAAGGAATATTTCAGAAAGAGGTCCATAATGTAGGATTTGTTCATAATAAAATGAGAATTCCAGCCACAATAGAAAGGTTAAATGAGGTTAGGAGTAGGGCATGAGCAGAGTAGAGTTTAGGAGATGAATATAAGTAGATGGTTTGCTATTGAATTGGTGCTTAAATAATACAGAGAAAATCAAGATGTGGGAAATTTTGGTATAGAACAGGTAGCAGATGAGTTAAGCTTACAACCCCCAAGTAAAACTTGTTTGCTGCACTAGCTCCTACTTACACTGAACCTCCCTTCCTTTCTCTGAAGTGACTGAGGAAGGGGCAAGGCAGAGAGGGATTATTCAATAGTGGTACCTCCTTTATTGTCCAGACCTGGATCTGTCTGGCTTGGGCTTTTTTTTTGCTTCAGTTACTGTTGCTTTCCTCATTATTATGAATGTTTTGTCCAAGAAAAAACAATGCTTCATACTAAGTGATCTTTGAAACCTTAAATTTTAAAGTTAAATCGATCCAAATAAAAAAATTACAGGAAAGGTTGATATTCTGAGAAAGTCATTCCTAACTATGCAAGTTAGGAGACATAGCAATATGACTTAATGTATCAGTATTTCCATTAATTTAGGACTTCCCTGTAGTTTGTATCCAATTTTATATCTACTTTGTATCCAAATATCCACTCCTCCCCCTATAGCCCCCCTAGACGGTGTGACTAGTTTTTTTCATTACATTAGAGGTTATAGAAAAGATTTACACCAACCACTAAATCTTTGACATTCAACACCTTTCTCCCTTTCAGTATTTTTGTTATATTTTTTTAACTTTTCTTCTATCTTTTCTAGCCCTGAATTAGAAATTAGAAAGATATGAACTATTTTGTAAACTCCTATACTCAATGCTAAACTATCTGCAAGGTGTTAAATGCTATCTTTATGATTTTAGGTATAATAGGGAATATGCTGGCTGGTTTTTGAAGACATTGATAGAATTACCATGGTACTGTAAAGTGTAGAGCTATATCCTCAACTTTGGAAATTTAGCCATAAACTGTCATCAGTCTTTAAAAAACAAAACCAAAAATACCACTAAACTTTGATACCATCTAATCGAAGGCCCTTCTTTGACAGATGAAGAAATTGAGTTCCAGAAAAGTTAAATAAGTTGTCCAAAGTTGTTCAGTCAATAAGTGTCGGAGCTAGGATTCAAATCCAGACCTTCTTTATACTTATGTATTCACTCTACTCATTCCACACTGCCAAATCTTAAGAAGAGAATGATTTATAAACTGGAATTCCAGTTTACTGATTTTGTATGGGAGTATACCCAACCTGATAATCAAAACCAGTCAACTAAAAAGGGCATTCTCTCCAGGTGGAAACATGCACTCGGATGATCAGTATGTTGTTTCATGAATTTCAAATTAAAGCAAAAGACATTGAGGCTATTTCTGTCAAGTTTCTTGAATTTACCTTAAACATGCAACAGTAGATTAACTTTAGAGGCCAACTAATTCAACACTCTCATTTTATAAATGAGAAAGTTAATGGTGTTCGACACTTGTCCATGTCTTCTCATAAGATGTCCTGAAGAGATCCACCCCCTGAGTTCAGACCTTTCCTGATTTTCTCTTGACAATCTGAGCAGCAGAAAACATGGACTGTCTTTCCCTCACACTTGACATATGACCACATTTTTTCAATTATTTCTTTCTTTCATTGTGATGTTCCATTTCTCTAAATCATAATCCTTCTCTTGGGGGCATGTTTCTTGGGGAGCTTCTGGAGGCAGCCTTTTTTTCAGTTCCATAATCCCAAAATGCAGGAGTTAAAATCCAGATCCTCCATTGTGTCCTTCAAAATACTGAATCTTTTCCTGGAGCCCGATTGGCTTTAGTAGAGGCCTATCTCTCTCCTTGGTTCCCTGATGGCTGTCTCCAGCCAGCTTCAGTCTCTAGCTCCCTCTGAATCCAAAGCCACCAGCCAGCATGAAGGTAGATGTGGGAATGAATCAGACTCTGACGCCAAGAGTGTGGGATTGTGGGTTTCCCAGAATTCAATCCTAGTTGTGAATCTCCTGGAAGTTCATGAGCAGGCTTTTCCTTTAGACTTGTGAATCTCCTGGACTTGCGAATCTCCCCACTGAAATCCTGGCTCTCTGAATCTCCTTGAGCTTCCCTGAAATTTTCTCGGGAAGTCCTCTCCTTGCCCAATCCAGACTCTGACTCTCCCCACTGAATCTTGGCTCCTTATATCTTCCCAGAGAATGGTCTAATTTCCTCCTATTTACCACTTTCTAAATCTCTTCTTATCATCTGGCAATTACATTGGAGCTGTTTGCACTGGACACTGCCCTGTTGGTTTAAAAGGCCTGTATTCTCCCCAACTATAATCCCTTTCTGTTATGTGATTGCTTTTTGGCTGACTGATCATGTCTTAATATTGAATTTCTCTGGGTGTAACCTCAGCTACCATCATGCCCCACTTGGGGGGCTGAAGCTGGGCTCTGCCTCTCATTTCCCTGGTCAATCTACATTCAGAGGCCCAGTGGAAACCCTTGTGACATTTTGGACATGGAGTTTTAGGTCTTCTCTCAGCATGTCTTCTCACTCTATCTCCATATCTACACTGAGCTCTTAGATGTCCAACTTTTCCACATTGAAAACATCGACGAGTTTCTCTAGAAGTCCTTTGCCAGGAGGGACCCTGTCTTTCCATGTTCATCATTGTCTGAGTATAATAATCATTTGTGCCCACTGTGGCACAGTGTCTTACGATCTCCTCTAAAGGAGCATCTTTGTGTAGTCCCCATATAATTCTCTTGCAAACCTCATTGGCATTTTCCATAGCCAAATGTCTGGTCATTATTTCCGTAGCTGCATTCTCTCCAATAGTTCTTATTACAGCTGTTTGCAAGTGTCCCATAAAATCAGCAAAAGATTCATTGGGACCTTGCTCTATTTTTGTGAAAGCCTCCCCTCGATCTTTCTGTCTGGGAGGGAACCCCAAGCTTTTGTCACAGTATTTGCGATCCAGGCTCCAGGAAAAGATTCAGGATTTTGAAGAACACAATAGAGGATCTGAAATTTAACTCCTGGCTGCATTTTGGGATTACTGAAATGAAACTAAGGCTGCCTCCAGAAGCTCCCCAAGAAACCTGCCCCCAAGAGAAGGATTACGAGTTAGAGAAATAGAACATCACATTTTGGCACCCAAACATTTCATGACATTATTTGCTGCAGTTCTTTTGTTTGTTGCTGGCTATTCACATGCACCATGTACCTCTTTGCCACCCATTACATCATATTTATTATTAATTATTGATGCCTGGTACAAAGTAGATGTATAATGTGTGCTTTTTGAATTGGACAGTGTTTTCTTTTCTGGACTGGATGAGTGTTTTTTCTTCTTTATCAGTAACTCTCTCTTTGGCTATGTGTGCTCCCTACTTTGAGAACTATGGCTCTTTACCCTTTTCTTATTATGGGTCTAAATTCTCATATAGTTGGTTTAGGGATCACTAAATTCTGTCTTCCAACTACACATGTTGGTCTCAATGGGAATTATGCTAAGAAGTGTGGATAAATCATTGTAAATTATTACTTAATTTTGCTATGTGTTTTTATTTTTTTAATTGAATAGTTAGATATAGGATTTTAATGGTTACCTTATCTTGAATCAACCTTAATCTATTTCATATAGAAGGTAGTTTTACATTTTAAAAATATGTTCATATTGTAAACCAATATTAGTTATACTTCTTATGAGTTTTAGGAGGGAACTGAGGGTTTTTGTAGCTATGTACTAGTTTATCTCTTGGTGTGCTACTTTCTTTCCCGGTTCTAATTTATAAATAGAAAAACTGAGAAAAATTAATGATAAACTTTCTTCATTTCTTATCATGGGCCTTATAACAGTTTTTCAGTGTAACAATGAGGTAAAAAGAAAATAAATGTGTTAGTACCAAATTGCAGTGATTACTTAATTAGAAGAGGAAGTTTGTTCTATAGCTCAGATGTTTGTGGCCTCAACATTTGCTCTATATCCTGTGACTTCAGTGGTCATTTTGAACTTGGTGATCTGGGCTGGTTGCCATATACTGATAGTGACATTCACTTCCGTGTCATCACTTCAGTTTGTAGAAAGAAATTACTTCCATTTTGGGATCAAAGGATTTCATTTTCCCAGCTGTTGACCATTCCATGTTAGCCCTCCAGCAGAAATGTGTACCTCTGAACACTGAAATAAGAACAGATTTAATCCCTAGAGTTTCCAGACAGGTTTCTGGGTGGTCTGGAAAGATCAGCCATCCCTTTCACAATTTGAGAATTTCTAGATATTTCTTTTAAGTTTTTACATGTTGGAAGTATAATCTTTACAGTGAACATTTATTAGAAAACATTGAGCTACTTAATTACCATTTAAAATGATAAAATAATAAAGTTAACTTTTGGGGGGGTACTTTTCATTTTTCATGGTGTTTTCCTCACCATGGCCTCTTAAACACCCAAATTTTTTTCTTTAAGGTTTTGTGATGAGAAATCTTACATATTCAATTAAATGACTGACTTAGTGACACAAAAGTAGTAAATGAAATAGCTGGTTTTGAATATGAATCTTCTGACTCATAGTTTAGTGTTCTTTTTCCTATGCCATATCATCCCCTTTTATTCTCAAATTTGTAGATTATGTGTAATGATAATGCATTGGTTTCATTTAAATGTAATAAGTCATTTATTGCGTGAGTGAAAAATGGGCACCGCAAGAGCCTCATGATAATAGGGATGGACCTGGGATTTAAATGTACTTCTAGGAGATTAGTTGGAGCAATGAATTTGCTATATGAAACTATTATTTGGTAGCTCTGTGGAGATGTTCATATGTTTTCCTTTAAAAAAATTTTTTTTTAAATCATGCACTTAATGATTCACTAATGAGAACATTTCATTATACAAATTAGGACTCACAAAGAATCATGTATGAACCTACAAAATTTATTACATACAATTTTAAGTATATATTATATATTAAGTTTAACAAGACAGGATCAACATTGCCTTGTATATGTCCTCTTCTAAACTTTGCTTTTCCTCTGTTCTTTAAAGATTTTTTGTGGGGGTCTTTAGCTTCTCTTACCAGCTTCAATTAATTCTGAAACTTTAGTATTCCTTATACTGTTTTTACAGAACCATATTACAAATCTCTTCAGACAAATTCCATTTTTCTTTCTTGATAGTAATCATTTTCCTTTGTGAATTTAGAATTTCATTTTTTAGCATCTCTTATTCTGACTTCTCCTTGAAGTGTTTAGGATCCTCCTTCTCTTTCCTCTGAACCCAATGAAATGTTTTCTAAAAATCTGGGATGTATATCAAATTATGCCCAGCTTTTTCCTTCTCTATCATAAATTTTAGGAGTAGTTACTTTCCTCCAAGGTACCCATCATTTTCTTTCTCAGCAACCAGGTCCTTCCTATTTATGAGAATTGGATACATGATAGAATTTCCCTTTGTTGATTCATTTACCTTGTGAAAGATGAAATTATTATTAAATCAAGGGAAGAGGTTATTAACTGTTTTGGTTTTGGCAAAGAGAGAGAACTATCAAAAAAATCTAGTTAATCAGTAATCCTATCACTGCTGTATCATGCCTCTGTACCAGGCTTGATAATACTCAAATCTCCCCTTCAACAAAAATTCTTGTTTTTTTTTTTTTTTTTTTTCCATATGGTCTCTGTTATTCTAGACAAAAATAATTTCTCTTTTTCTCCTCTTTAACTTCTCCATACTTCTCCTCATTTCTAGGTAACTTCACATGAGTATACTTTCTCAGTATATAATGCTGTCCCAGTCTGCCGCTTTGATTCTTTTGAATAATTTGTACTCATCCAGAACGATGGATCAGCCATTAATTTCATCTCACCAAGTTTCAGTGATACCTGTAAGGTCAGATTGGCCTTCTTGCAATGTCCTCTAGTTGAGCTTGTTTGTTGCCTAAATTTGTAGCATTTATATATAGAAACATTTAGCTGTAAGTATTACTGGGTTTTTTATTGTATTTTATCTCCTTTGAATTTATGGGTTTCTCAGCTGCTATTTCTTTTCCTTCTTGAAAACTAGTCCTTATGCTAACTTTGACAAACAGTCTTCTCTTTAACCCTTTCTTTTTAGTTTCAAGCCCTTTTGATTAGATTTGCAAGAAATATGGTAAATACATTCTTACCAGCCTTTTTTTAGGGCTGTTTAGACCATAGTGATTTTTCATGCCTCTTAGTTGCTTACAATTTTTACCACTCACTTAGCATGTGTTCACTACATTTTGTAGTAAAGCACCCTAAATTTGAGGATCTGAACTTGAAATCGTCTTTCTTGGAGGTCTTTAAACAGAAACTGGATAACCACTTGTCAGGTATGTTATTGTAAAGGGCTAGAACTGAGCAATGCACTTGGATAATGAAGCACGTGAGACTAATTGCCAATTGGACGGTTCCCTATTAACTTGTTTAAGGTTGACCCTCCCCAGCTGTTCTGTGCTGACTTGATTGGTGGGACAAAGAGAGGGAAGTGACATGTGTGGGAGGAGTAAGAGAAACTTGGGTGGTGAAACTCACGCTCACTCCCACTCGTGACCTGGCTTTGGAGGTGACGGTAAAGATCTAGAATAAAGACATTTAGTGGTCCTGACTCCTGCTGATTTCTGCAAAGATAGAGTTCCAGCATGTTATAATGGAAATTTCTTTGGATAAGAGTTGAATGCCCTTTTTAGCTCTCAAATTCTGTCATTCTCTGATTCTCCTGCTCACCAAAGGTGAAAGTTAATAAAGGGAAGCCAGTGGAGTAAATTAAAGAGGATTTCTCTTGAAATAGTGAGATTCCCATTTGAAAAAAGTATTGTGTAGGTGGCATCAAATCCCGAAATGCTATGAAGTCTTCTTTAAAAAATCATAATCATGGAAGTTATTATATGCTCACTATATACAAAGAAAAAAGTGGATAAACAATGTTTATTGTACAGATTTTTGTATACAATTAAATCTATAGAGCTTATTCACTAGTTCATACTATATTTGGGATAAATTGGATTATCTTTTGGAAATTTTATAGTTGCTTTTTAATGACTTCAGAGTTTTTCCTTAAGCTAATATTCATCTTGTTAATACCAGTATAGTTTTGGGGTAATGCTGCATGTCTATATAATCATGTTATATCACATTCTTAATTAAATTGAAGTGGAAGATTATCTAAAAAGCAATGGAGAAAGTTCATGAGATGTAGGTTGCAAAATTGTCCAAAAAATTACCCAGAAAGTAGTATGAGATACCATCAGAGAACTGTAGAGTCAGAAAAAAATAGATGAGCCAGTCATTTCCTAAGAGTGTCCCAAGAGAGTCCCAAGAGCAAATAACAATTGATGAGCCGGTTACATACTCCAGAAATATTCCTGCAAAGCAAGGCAATATATTGGGTGCACTTGCCAGAGTTAATATAGAGGAAAGTGTGGAGTTGAATGAATAAGAGTCAGATAAAATGAGCAGGTAAGGATCGGCCAAAATCTGTATTGTTAAAGAGAATACTTATGTTGATTACGTTGAAAAATCCACTGGGTCACTTGGGTGAAGTAAATTTTAATACCTTTTCCAATCTCAAAAATGTTGTGAGAATCAGTGCTACTTCTCTTACGAAATTCTATTTCCCTTTCTGTGTACATATTATTATATCCCTCCCTGTAACAGGAACTGACTCATTTTGTATTAGTAACCTCAGATCCTAACAGAATATTTACAGACTAAATGTTTCTTGAATTGATTTAGAATCAATTGAAATTGTGTCTGTTAATGTACTTTGTAAATACAAATAAGAATTGGGTGAAAGGTAAATATTAACCGTGCTTGAGTAGCCCTGAAAAGCACTTGGTGAGCAAGCACTTCATATACCTCAATTTTTAAAGGGTTGCTTATTCCTCTTTGGTATCTACCTTTCACCCAGCTCTCACCTGTGACTCCAAGAAAATGTAGCCTGTACAGTGCCTATACCCCTGTAAAACCATCTTGGTGGCCAGTTTAAACCAAAATGAGGGTAACTGACAAGTCTCTTGGTAAGTTAGGGGCATGAATAGCCTATTTCACCCCTGGCAGAATGGGCAGAAGAGAACAATTTGTTCTGAAGGCCATAAAGCTGGCTGAAACAGGCACTGTGGAATGCTTAGAGCTTGGTCAAATACAGAATTATTAACTGCATTCTGAATCATCAGTAGTTATCCTGACTTTTGTCTTGCTACTGACCTTGAGGACTCTGAAAAAGAGAGTTACCTTGTATAAGTAACTCTGCCTCACTTAAACCTGACTCCCAGCCTAGTCAAGACCTCACCCTGTAATGTAATTGGTCCCTTTTGAAAGGAAGAATGAGTAACAACTATGTAAACAATGAAACTTCATATAAATATAAGAATATAAGTTATCTTCCTCATCCTTTACCTTTTTACTTCAGTGTCTTGACTTTCCAAGTAAATTGTAAGTTCTCTCCTCCCCAAGTTTTCCGTATCTCTTAATATATTCAATATCTTACACAGACTCAATACATTATCACAAGTGCCTGCCATTAGTTTTCTACTAAAATAATTTGGAAAAAAATTTAATATATTTCATTATATGTGCATTTTTAAAACTTATAGCAAAGCATTAATCTGTTCAGTCCCTTTTCTGTAATTTATATATTGAAAGTTGAAAATCATTTAATTTGACCTATAATTTGAATGGCAACTTTTTTAGATATAAAATAGTTTTAATTGTAACACTTTTAGGTTACAAATGTTTTTTCATAATGAATCCATGGCATCCTTATTGCAGAAATTATCATATCTATTTTATAATTGAGAAAACTGAGACTCAGTATAGGTCAAGCGACTTGCCTAAATTCACACAATTAATATTAGAGCAGGTCTTCAAGACCCAATTCTGACTCTTTTCCCATTTCATCATGGCAACTTTCAATTAGTTTGATTGAATTTTGTTCAATACATCATGAAGTGTATAAAAGAGAAATTTATGCTACTGGATAGATCAAAGTATATGAATTCACAGGCAATATGTATGGGAATGCCTGCCATCTAGGGGAGGGGGTGGAGGGAAGGAGGGGAAAAATTCGGAACAGAAGGGAGTACAAGGGATAATGTTGTAAAAAAAAAAAAAAATTACCTATGCATATGTACTGTCAAAAAAAAGTTATGATTAAAAAATTAATTAAAAAAAAAAAAAGAAAGAAAGATGAGGTAGAGCCAGACCTTGAAGGAATGCCTTATAAAGCCAAAGAGAAGTTTGCAATTCATTATAAAGGCAAAAAAAAAAAAAAAATCTAGGTGACTAATTATTAGCTCAGAGTCCAGGGTTAGTAAGAATAAAGAACCTCAGTGTAAAATGGTAATCTCTCGCTTTTTTTTTTTGTTTGTTTGTTTTGTTTTGTTTTATAATATTATCCCTTTTATTCATTTTTCCAAATTATCCCCTCCCTCCCTTTACTCCCTCCCCCCGATGACAGGCAATCCCATACATTTTACATATGTTACAATATAACCTAGATACAATATATGTGTGTAAATACCATTTTCTTATTGCACGTTAAGTATTGGATTCCGAAGGTATAAGTAACCTGGGTAGATAGACAGTAGTGCTACCAATTTACATTCACTTCCCAGTGTTCCTTCTCTGTGTGTAGTTGTTTCTGTCCATCATTGATCAACTGGAAGTGAGTTGGATCTTCTTTATGTTGAAGATATCCACTTCCATCAGAATACATCTTCATACAACATTGAAGTGTACAGCGATCTTCTGGTTCTATTCATCTCACTCAGCATCAGTTCATGTAAGTCTCTCCAAGCTTCTCTGAATTCCTCCTGCTGGTCATTTCTTACATAGCAATAATATTCCATAACCTTCATATACCATAATTTACCCAGCCATTCTCCAATTGATGGGCATCCATTCATCTTCCAGTTTCTAGCCACTACAAAAAGAGCTGCCACAAACATTTTGGCACATACAGGTCCCTTTCCCTTCTTTAGTATTTCTTTGGGATATAAGCCCAATAACAGCAATGCTGGGTCAAAGGGTATGTACAGTTTGATAACTTTTTGGGCATAATTCCAGATTGCTCTCCAGAATGGTTGGATTCTTTCACAACTCCACCAACAATGTATTAGTGTCCCAGTTTTCCCACATCCCCTCCAACATTCATCATTATTTGTTCCTCTCATCTTAGCCAATCTGACAGGTGTGTAGTGGTATCTCAGAGTTGTCTTAATTTGCATTTCTCTTATCAGTAGTGATTTGGAACACTCTTTCATATGAGTGGAAATAGTTTCAATTTCATCATCTGAAAATTGTCTGTTCATATCCTTTGACCATTTATCAATTGGAGAATGGTTTGGTTTCTTATAAATTAGGGTCAGTTTCTATATATTTTGGAAATGAGACCTTTGTCAGAACCTTTCCTTTTAAAAATATTTTCCCAATTTGTTACTTCCCTTCTAATCTTGTTTGCATTAGTATTGTTTGTACAGGAACTTTTTAGTTTGATGTAATCAAAATCTTCTATTTTGTGATCAATAATGATTCTCCTCTGGTCATAAATTCCTTCCTCCTCCACAGGTCTGAGAGGTAGACTATTCTCTGTTCCTCTAATCTATTTATTATCTCATTCTTTATGCCTAAATCATGGACCCATTTTGATCTTATCTTGGTATATGGTGTTAAGTGTGGATCCATATCTAATTTCTGCCATACTAATTTCCAGTTTTCCCAACAATTTTTTCCAAATAATGAATTTTTATCCCTAATGTTGGTATCTTTGGGTTTGTCAAAGATTAGATTGCTATAGATGTACCCTTTTTTGTCCTTTGTATCTAATCTGTTCCACTGATCTACCGTTCTATTTCTTAGCCAGTACCAAATGGTTTTGGTGACTGCTGCTATATAATATAGCTTTAGATCAGGTACACTTAGACCACTTTCCTCTGACTTTTTTTTCATTAGTTCCCTTGCAATTCTCAACCTTTTATTCTTCCATATGAATTTTGTTGTTATTTTTTCTAGGTTACTAAAATAGTTTCTTGGGAGTCTGATTGGTATAGCACTAAATAAATAAATTAGTTTGGGGAGTATTGTCATCTTTATTATATTTGCTCGGCCTATCCAAGAGCACTGAATGGTTTCAATTATTTAAATCTGACTTTATTTTTGTTGCAAGTGTTTTGTAATTTTTCTCATATAATTCCTGACTATTCTTTGGTAGATGGATTCCCAAATACTTTATACTCTCAACATTTGTTTGGAATGGAATTTCTCTTTGTATCTCTTGCTGTTGCATTTTGTTGGTGATATATAAAAATGCTGAGGATTTATGTGGATTTATTTTGTATCCTGCCACTTTGCTGAAATTCTGAATTATTTCTAATAGCCTTTTAGCAGAGTCTTTGGGGTTCTCTAAGTATACCATCATGTCATCTGCAAAGAGTGATAGTTTGATTTCTTCATAAAATGGTAATCTCTTTAATAGAAATTAGGAAGATAGGAAGAGAGATAGCATTAAAGGAAAAGACCAATTTTATTTTGAACATATTCAGTCTCAGGACAGAATTCTGGAGTCCACCCATATATAGAGGGCAGAACAGTTAGAATCTAACAAATTAGACAGAAGGATCAGGGTGACAAATAGGGAAAGAACCTCTACACATTAATGCTGTAAAAACCTGGGAAGAGGAAAATATCCCCAAAAAGAGGCAGGTGGTTAAGAGTTTTAAACACTGCAGAGAAGTCAAGAAAGATTAGGAAAATTCATTGAATTTAACAATTAGGAGGTCACTTCAAGAAAGCAGTTTCAGCCAAGTGGTGTTGATGGGATGCCAAACTGTTAGGAGTTCAAGAAGTGAAATAGCAGAGACAATGCATGGAAATAGTGTGTTGTTATTCTTGTTTTCTGTCTTATTTCAAAATCATTTGTTTGTAGAAGGGAAAAAAGATATAGGTTAGTAAGTAGCCTGAAGGGATGGATAAGGACTAGGGAGATCTGGGGATGTTTGTAAAAATCAAAGAAGGAACCAGTGCTTAAGGAAAGGATATAAATTAGGGAAAGAAAGGAGAAAGATGAAAAGGGCAAGTTTCTGTTAGGAGTAAAATAAAGGGAAAAACAGAAGGGTGAGCATTAGCAAGAAAAGCTACTTCACCTTTTGAGTCTGGAACAAAGGAAAAAGATGGTGAATGATACTAAAGTTATTTGACTGTGTACCTGGGGAGGAGAGGAAGTTAAAGTGTAAAATTTATAAGGCAGCAGGCTCAGCTTAAGAAGTGAAGGTTTTGGAAAGCTTCTACATAGAGTGTAATACTGCCCCTTCTTCCTGATACTTTTCCACTTCCTGACTGTTACAAACAAGATCTATATCTGGGGAGTGGGGGAATCTTGAAGCTTTTATGGAAATCTCTGAGTTTTGAAGAGGGGGATAGGAAGAAACTAAAAAACTGACCTAGTTAGAAGAGCTGACCCCAGGAATGCACTCATACAATGCTATCTACATGAGAGTACCTCAACTCAGTTCCTCACCTGCATTTTTGTATTTCACTTTGCTAAACCATATCAGAAATTCATTTAGGTTTACAAGAATATACTTAAAAATACAAATACAAGGATCCATGATTCAAATTAATACTATTAACAATACAAGCACACTACATTATGAATTAAATAGGTTTCACTTGGCTAGTTTGGAGAATTAATGGCCATTTGAGATGTTGATTTTATAAGCTGAATTCTGAACTGACAATTTAAAAATAAATACAACTCATCTGTAAACTCCTATATTAAAACATTAAATGAAGTTGACAAAATTACAAGCTACAAATATTGTTCAACCCTTACAGAATCTACATGTAAGATTTTGTAAAAATTCGATTTTAAGTATATGATAAACAATTAGACTAACCCTTTATGCTGAATTCTAACAGATTTATAATGATGGTTTCTTGGGTTGGGAGGAAAGCATTTATTAACCTGAGCTGTTAAATTCAGTATTGCAATCCAAAATCAATTGTGCCTCAGCCAGCTTTTTATCATCAACGTCTTTATGTTGGCAAGAGCTCAAATTCAAAATGAAGGGAATACACTGGGGTGATAATTTGCTATATAAGCACCCACAGGTACTTAAAATAAAGATGCTATACACTCATGAACACACCAAAGAAATTACACAAACAGGCACTATCTTCATTCCTTTTATAAGCACAAAATAAGAAAATCTTCCTCAGTTTATGTATATACTGGCTGACACATACATAAATACCTTATAGTATATCTTAGGTACAATATATATATGTGCAGAACCGAATTTTGTTGTTGTTGTTGTTGCAAAGGAAGAATTGTATTCGAAGCTAAAAATAATCTGGGAAGAAAAACCAAAAAAAAAATGCTCACAGTTTACACTCATTTCCCAGTGTTCCTTTTCTGGGTGTAGCTGATTCTGTCCATCATTGATCAATTGGAACTGGATTAGCTCTTCTTTAGGTTGAAGATATCCACTTCCATCAGAATACATCCTCATACAGTATAATTGTTGAAGTGTATAATGATCTCCTGGTTCTGCTCATTTCACTCAGCATCAGTTGATGTAAGTATCTCCAAGCCTCTCTGTATTCCTCCTGTTGGTCATTTCTTACTGAACAATAATATTCCATAACATTCATATACCATAATTTACCCAACCATTCTCCAATTGATGGGCATCCATTCATTTTCCAGTTTCTAGCCACTGTGAAAAGGGCTGCCACAAACATTTTGGCACATACAGGTCTCTTTCCCTTCTTAAGTATTTCCTTGGGATATAAGCCCAGTAGCAGCACTGCTGGGTCAAAGGGTATGCACACTTTGATAACTTTTTGGGCATAATTCCAGATTGCTCTCCAGAATGGTTGGATTCTTTCACAACTCCACCAACAATGCATCAGTGTCCCAGTTTTCCCACAGCCCCTCCAACATTCATCGTTATTTGTTCCTGTCATCTTAGCCAATCTGACAGGTATGTAATGATATCTCAGAGTTCTCTTAATTTGCATTTCTCTGATCAATAGTGATTTGGAACACTCATATGAGTGGAAATAGTTTTAATTTCATCATCTGAAAATTGTCTATTCATATCCTTTGACCATTTATCAATTGGAGAATGGCTTGATTTCTTATAACAAAGTCAATTCTCTGTATATTTTGGAGATGAGGCCTTTATCAGAACTTTTAAGTGTAAAAATGTTTTCCCAATTTGTTACTTCCTTTCTAATCTTGTTTGCATTAGTTTTGTTAGTACAAAAGCTTTTTAATTTGATGTAATCAAAATTTTCTATTTTGTGATCAAGAATGATCTCTAGTTCTCCTTTGGAAACAAATTTCTTCCTCCTCCACAAGTCCGAGAGGTAAACCATCCCATGTTCCTCCAATTTATTTATGATCTCGTTCTTTATGCCTAAATCATGGACCCATTTTGATCTTATCTTAGTATGGGGTGTTAAATGTGGGTCCATGCCTAGTTTCTGCCATACTAATTTCCAGTTTTCCCAGCAGTTTTTGTCAAATAATGAATTCTTATCCCAAAAGTTGGGATCTTTGGGTTTGTCAAACACTAGATTGCTATTTTTATTCACTATCTTGCCCTATGAACCTAACCTATTCCACTGATCAATTAATCTATTTCTTAGCCAATACCAAATGGTTTTTGTGACTGCTGCTTTATAATATAGTTTTAGATATGGTACAGCTAGGCCACCTTCATGTGATTTTTTTTTTCATTAATTCCTTTGAAACTCTTGAGCTTTTGTTCTTTCATATGAATTTTATAATTTTTTTCTAGGTCATTAAAATAGTTTCTTGGGAGTCTGATTGGTATAGCACTAAATAAATAGATTAGTTTAGGGAGTATTGTCATCTTAATTATATTCGCTAGACCTATCCAAGAGTACTTAATGTCTTTCCAATTATTTAAATCTGACTTTATTTTTGTGGCAAGTGTTTTGTAATTTTGCTCATATAATTCCTGTCTTTCCTTTGATAGATATATTCCCAAATATTTTATAATATCGACAGTTATTTTGAATGGAATTTCTCTTTGTATCTCTTGCTGTTGGATTGTGTTGGTAATGTATAAAAATGCTGAGGATTTATGTGGATTTATTTTGTATCCTGCAACTTTGCCAAAGTTCTGAATTATTTCTAATAGCTTTTTAGCAGAGTCTATGGGATTCTCTAAGTATACCATCATGTCATCTGCAAAGAGTGATAGTTTGATTTCCTCATTTCCTACTCTAATTCCTTGAATCTCGTTCTCAGCTCTTATTGCCAAGGGTAGCGTTTCTAGTACTATATTGAATAGTAATGGTGATAGTGGACAACCTTGTTTCACTCCTGATCTTACAGGGAAAGGTTCCAGTTTATCGCCATTACATATGATGTTTACTGACGGTTTTAAATATATGCTCCTGATTATTTTAAGGAATAGTCCATTTATTCCTATACTCTCAAGTGTTTTTAGTAGGAATGGATGTTGGATTTTATCAAATGCTTTTTCTGCATCTATTGAGATGATCATATGGTTTTTAGTAATTTGATTATTAATATGGTCAATTATACTAATAGTTTTCCTAATATTAAACCAGCCCTGCATTCCTGGTATAAATCCTACTTGATCATAGTGTATTACCCTGGGGATGATTTTCTGAAGTCTTTTTGCTAAAATCTTATTAAAGATTTTAGCATCAATATTCATTAAGGAAATTGGTCTATAGTTTTCTTTCTCAGTTTTTGATATACCTGGTTTAGGTATCAGTACCATGTCTGTGTCATAAAAGGAATTTGGTAGGACTCCTTCAATCCCTATTTTTTCAAATAGTTTATATAGCATTGGAGTTAGTTGTTCTTTAAATGTTTGGTAGAATTCACATGTAAATCCATCTGGTCCTGGGGATTTTTTCTTAAGGAGTTGGTTAATAGCTTGTTCTATTTCTTTTTGTGAGATGGGACTATTTAGACTACTTACTTCTTCCTCTGTTAATCTGGGCAAGCCATATTTTTGAAGGTATTCTTCCATTTCATTTAAGTTATCGAATTTATTGGCATAAAGTTGAGCAAAATAGCTCCTAACTATTGTTCTAATTTCCTCTTCATTAGTGGTGAGTTCTCCCTTTTCATTTTCAATACTAACAATTTGCTTTTTCTCTTTCCTTTTTTTAATCAGGTTTACTAAGGGTTTGTCTATTTTGTTGGTTTTTTCATAGAACCAACTCTTAGTTTTATTAATTAATTCAATAGTTTTTTTACTCTCCATTTTATTAATCTCACCTATTATTTTTGAATTTCAAGTTTTGTGTTTGTCTGGGGGTTTTTAATTTGTTTCTTTTCTAGCAATTTTAGTTGCAAGCCCAATTTGTTGGCCCTCTCGTTCTCTATTTTATGCAAGTAGGCTTGTAGAGATATAAAACTTCCCCTTATTACTGCTTTGGCTGTATCCCACACATTTTGGTATGATGTCTCATTGTTGTCATTTTCTTGGGTGAAGTTATTAATTATGTCTATGATTTGCTGTTTTACCCAATCATTCTTTAGTATAAGATTATTTAGTTTCCAATTGTTTTTTGGTCTATTTTCCCCTGGCTTTTTATTAAATGTTATTTTAATTGCATTGTGTTCTGAAAAGGATGCATTTACTATTTCTGCCTTACTGCATTTGAATTTGAGGTTTTTATGCACTACTATATGATCAATTTTTGTATAGGTTCCATGAACTGCTGAGAAGAAAGTATACTCCTTTCTGTCCATTTAGCTTTCCCCAAAGATCTATCATATCAAACTTTTCTAGTATTCTATTTACCTCTTTGACTTTTTCTTATTTATTTTGTGGTTTAGTTTTATCTAATTCTGAGAGTGCAAGGTTGAGATCTCCCACTATTATAGTTTTGCTGTCTATTTCTTCTTGCAGCTCTCTTAATTTCTCTTTTAAGAATTTAGATGCTGCACCACTTGGTGCATACATGTTTAATATTGCTACTGCTTCATTATTGATGCTTCCCTTTAGCAGGATATAATGCCCTTCCTTATCTCTTTTAATTAGATCAATTTTTGTTTTTGCTTGATCTGAGATGAGGATGGCTAGCCCTGCTTTTTTGAAGGCTTTGCCTGAAGCATAGTAGATTCTGCTCCACCCTTTTACTTTTAGTTTGAATGTCTCATCCTGTTTCAGGTGTGTTTCCTGTAAACAACATAGAGTAGGATTCTGACTTTTAATCCAGTCTGCTAACTGCTTCCTCTTTATGAGGCAGTTTGCCCCATTCACATTTATGGTTAGAATGACTAATTCTATATTGCTTGCCATCCTATTGACCCCTGCTTATGCTTTTCCCCTTTTCCTCTTACTCCCCCTACCCAGTATTCAACTTGTGAACCCCACTTGCTTTTCACAGCCCTCCCTTTTTAGTATTCCTCCCCCACCTATTTTGATTTCCTCTGTGAGAGTTTTGTGTATTCAGGAGCAGCTCATATCCCCCTTAGGGGATTCCTCTGGGGACAGTCTGCTTTTAGTGTCTTCAGGGTTTGAAGTCTGCTCTCTCTCCATACAGAAGCTGTCAATGGTTAGAGCCCCTGTAAATTTTTTGTTCATTTTGTCAGAGCTAATCAAAGAAATTGACAAGAGAAACAATTGGACTGTTTATGGGGGAGGGGGCGGGGTTGATGTTTTTACCAAGCTTCCTCTAGACCGAGGGAGACAGCATCGGGCCACTAACAGGACAGAGATGGTGTGTCTGGGCTCTGAGGCTCTGAGAACGGGCTGAGTCACTCCAGGTGGGGTTTGGGGGTAGCGGGGTTCTGAGAGACATTAGCTTTCTGGGGTTTTATTCTTCACCTCAGGTGTTTACACCCTCTCCCTGCTCCTCGCTTGCTGCCAAGACGTAGTATCCACACTGGGGTAAGAGTCTTTTCCCAGAAACGGCAGAGGTTGAACCTCTCCCCCTCGGGTCTGAGCTATGTGAGCTGCCTGTCTCCCTCTGGCTTGCCTGCCCTCAGTCTGCGCCCAGTCTGTTCGACCCTCCCCTGAGCAAACACAGACCTTCTCTGGCAAATTTCAAGGATGTCTTCTCTTGGTGATTATTTGTGGGTTTCTTTTCTGGTCAAGCATTAACTCTGAGGCTTGTCATGAAGTAAGTCCTGAGAGAAAACACGGAGCTCAAGCAGCTGTCTGCCTCCACGTCGCCATCTTGGCTGGAAGTCTTTCTGCCTCATCTTTCCAGGCTAATTATACATTATCTTTTCATGTATTCTGCATACCATACCAATGAGTTAATATATAACTTGTCATTTCCCATCCCCTTGCCTTTGTAGAGTCTGTCCCCGAAGCTCCCCATCTTCACCTATACTTCTTAGAACCCTGAACTCACTTCAGGGCTTAACTCAGTTCTACCATTTTCGAGATGCAATAGATACCTCCTGCTTATGAGCCTGTCACCCATCACTTTGTATATGTTTTTGTATATGTACATGTAAATATATGTGTGTGTACATATGTGTGAAATTAATTATAAAAAGTTACATGCTTTTTCCAGCCCTCATTAGATATAAGTATACCTCTTTGTGGACAAGGCTGACGTGCTTTTGTACTTGGATCCTTAATGTCTAACATATAATAGATACGCAATAAAAATTTGTTAATTAATTGATTACCACTGTATTTATGAGTCATCTCTAAGTCAGGTGCTGACAAACTTTTAACTATCTGGGTTTATAAATCTAGTAACTCAAATTGTATTCTTTGGCCAATGCTAATGTCTTTATTGGTCTTATTTTTCTCAGTATTATGTAGACAGAAGGTAATTCCTAGCATTTAGATTTGGAAGGAATTTTGAGATTAGAGAATGTACCTAAGGTATAGGCCCCTTGCACAACTGGCCCAGCATCGACAAGCAACACTTAAATGAACTTAAATTCGTGACTTCTAATTCTATATCTGGTTCCTTTTCCAAATCTAAATAATTACATGGAAAATATATCAGAACAAGGAGATTTTTTGCAGTGTGAGACAGAAGCAACGATGGCAATTAAAGAAAGATATGAGAGAATTGTATGCTCTCCATTATTCTATTTTTTCCAAGTGACCCATGCCTATACAGGTGTATTTTTCCAAGAGAAATAGTGTAAGAGTGTCCTTTTGGCATTTAATTTGAAGCTCATTTGCAATATCCAGTTCTCTTCAGATAGAGTTCTGACTCATGAATATAATATACAAGATACTTTTGAGACTTTTTTTCACATATTTCACAGGATGAGAACTTTATTTGTTATTGTCATATATTTTATCCTGAGATTGCCCCTTTTTGAAATAAGTCTTTTTGAGAACATTTCAGTTGGTGTGTTCAGATACTCAATTCTATGATCCACAGGCTCTTAAAGAGTAAAAAGGTGATAATATTCGTTTGGGTTAATTCTTTGTGATGAGAACATTCATTTAAAATGTTCCCCCCAAAAAGTAGATGATTTTTGGATAGCCATATCTATTGATCTTTTATATTGTTTTACATGTGGTTGATGAAGAATAGTTGAATTAAAGTTGGTTAAGCAGGTTGATGTCATGTGTAAATCTTACATTTTCCTCTCAAACTGGTATGATACATATGACTTCTGTACATATTTGGGTCCCAGGTTATCTTAATACATCAGCAGTTTAATACACATAGAAAAAACCTGTAGTAGGGGGTCAAAGGATCTCATTTTAAATCCATTCTATGCTACTTACCTTAGGGACTTTGGACACATAATATCACTTCTCTCACCTAATTTCCACACAGACGAAAAGAGCCCAAGATGGAGTCATTGATTTATGTAATTTCACAAGTAATAAATATCAGTATAAATACACAGTTCTTTTTTTAGGGGGGGTGTACAAATGAGGCAATTGGGTTTAAGTGACTTGCCCAGGCTGGACTCTTCATCAACCTCACAATATTATATAAATGCTATTTTTAATATGCTCCATTATTCTTTAGATCAGCACATAAGCTACTCACCAATAGTCTGAGACACTGAATATTATTTTGACATGTAGTACTAACTGCAAACAATAAGTTCCAAAGAGCAGCAACAAGTGACAAATGTTTCACATGATAAGCAGTTTTAGACTCTGGTGTATTGTAGCAAAATACAAGCTGTTTTGAAAACTCTTGAAAGTGTGAAGTTTATCAATATCTATGTGGTATAAGCTTTATGCAGATACTGTCCTTGGGATCAGGGCAAAGTTTGGGGATTATATTTTCCTAAAAACCATTCATGTACATTTGTACATTTCATTATCCAACATGTTTTATATTTGCTTAATGTTGACAACTTTTCTGAGGCCAGTTGCCTGGCCTCCATAGCAACCTTACTGACTTTGACAACATGGTAACTTGAAGAATCTTGTTTAAATTTAAGATTGCAAGGTTTTTTGTTTGTTTTGTTTTGTTTTTTTAAGAAAGTCAGTCCTCCATTTTAAATATTTTACATTTCTTGATGCTTTATCAAATAAAAAAATAGCAGCATTGCATTTTAAAGAGGCACAGAGAGTTTTAGATGCAACAGTTGCTAAATTTGTAGTCAGAAGACCTGACAAGAATCATTGTTCTTTCTACTTTGACCTTGAATGAGTGGTTGAATCTTTGTGGACTTTAGTTTCTTCATCTGTAAAATGAGGTGGCTAGACTAGATAATCTGTTGGGTCCTTGAGAGCACAAAATCAGTCATCAATAATTACAGTCTGTATTTTAGTTCTCCAAATTCAATAGTTTATAATCTTACAAATGAAAAAGGAATGTAGGTGAAAATCAAACTTTAAAGAAAACCAAAAGAAATGACTTACATGAAATTAGTGCCTGTTTTTTTGAAAATTGCATATTTTTTTGAAGGGGGATGAAACAATTAATTAAGTGACTTGCCCAGAATCACACAGCTAGGAAGTATCAAATGTTTGAGGTCAGATTTGAACTCAAGTCCTCCTGACTCCAGGACCAGTGCTCTATCACCGTACCAATCAAATAATTTTTAAAGAAAATTTATAGACAACTTTTGGCGGGGGGGCACAGGTGCTTCATTTCTTCTTTCTTTTTATTTGTTACAAAGAATGGCTTCCTGAGCAGGGGATGGGAAAGGATATATTGAGTAATGAAGGTATTAAAAAAAGTTATCAGAAGAATATTTTACAAAGAATTATATATCAAATAAAGCTGAGTCTATATATATTTTGCATACTATAGTTAACATTTTTGAAATTGGAGGGATTTTAACAATTGTCTAACCAATTAATTTTAGCAACTACTCATAAAATCAGTGACCGCCAACTGCAGAGCATTTTCTCCTCTCAGTGTCAGTCAAGTGATCTTTCAGATTCACCATGTCACCCCTATCTAGGTTTTCTTCTCAGGAATAGAAGATTACTGATAATGGATATGGTGGTCTTCTCAATTGAGATTTCCATCCTGGGCAAGTGGACCTCTCCAACACTCCCCATGACATTTTTCTTTTGTCTTTAAAGACCCTACCTTTCTTCTCTCCCAAATATACCCATAACAGATGAAAAAGACTCAGTGCCCTTAATGTTACTACTTAACAGTTGGACTCAATTTGGAACATCTAGTAAATTTTACTGAAACATAACTAAAGAAAATCCTAAGTGGCTAATAAAAAATTGTGGTTGTATTAGCCTTACAAATTTAGAGGTTTTGTAGTAAACTAATGAAAACATTTCAATATAAAAAATTATAAAGCTAGTGATACATGTTAACATAAAAAGCTATGCCTCTGTTAACTTCATTGTAAAGAAATCTCAGATCTTGATTGCCATTTTCCTAAATCTTTTGTATTTTGACACTTTATCTTTTCTTTTTTCTTTTTTGTTTAAAATCTTTCACTCAATGGCAAAGAGAGCTAGTTAGCTAATTTTTAAATGTGGACTGTTTGGGATAGTTTATGTCTATCCTTACTATGCGTTTAAGCTTAGGTATTTATTAATATAGGGATATTGTGACTTGAGTACTGTTTTTCTTGACTATTGACTTTATGTAATTAAATAATAGATTTTTTTCCATAATTTTTAATCACAGCAAAGAAGATATTATTTTCACTATCTTTATTTTTTCTTTGCCTTTCTATGATATAAAAGGGATCTTTTATCTCCATGCAAAAGTGAAGTAAAATAATCTATGACCTTGGAAAATGACTACTAATTTTAAAAATATAAAGAATCTCAAAGTCCAAAAGTAATTTTCCATAAATATATTTAATTTCAATAAGAAATCCTATTCTATTTGAGGAAAGAGGTTAAGATTTTAATATGCATTCAGAGAAATTAATGACAAAAATTCATGTGCTTATTTAATTTGACTTTTGCCCAAAAGTTAAAATCAACCATACATTGTATTACTCATTGTAATAAATGAATAAAAGAAATGATAATATGTATAAATTAATAAAAATCCTTTTTGATAAAATGGGAATGTGTTAACTTTAAATCCAGTGTTCACAATTATTCACAATCTATAGACTTAAAAACTTAGTTGGTGCCTTATGATGAGTAGCAAATAAGATTTTAGTTCATATACACAAAAAGTGGTGCCCACATGACTGTGGCAAAAGCTGCCAATTACCAAAATCAATTTAAAAAATAGCTAGTATGGTCATTTTATTGGAAATGGCATGCTTGCTGCTAATATGAACGAAGTGGGGCAATAGGAGATAACTGGCAAAATAGGACAAGATTTCAATCTTTCACTTTAATCAGATTTTTGAAAAGATAGGAAGACATATGACTAACAATTCAATTGTGTCTTAATTCATCTCACAAATAATAGCCTTGGTAATTGGATTTTGACAAGAAGCATATTTAGTATAGGTCTATTGCTTAGGGTGTCTGGTTTGATGATCTTTTGCAAAAAACAGAAGACATAACTAACTGGTTTTGCTTCTGTTTTTTCTGCCAATAAAATTGTTCTTTATGATACAAAGGAATAAAATCTTTCCCAAAAAATATTTAACAGGGAGTTGGAAACCATTATGAATGAGGAGGCGACAAGAGAGCATTTAACTGCTCTCAAAAAGTTTGTCACATTCCTGGATTGACTTCTACAATCCAGAACAATGAAAGAATAGGTGAATATGATCAGGCACATATTATCCCAATTTCAAAATAAGTCATGCCTGACTCTTTGAGACCCAATTTGAGATTTTTCTTGGCAAAGATACTAAAGTTGTTTACCATTTCCTTCTACGGTTGATTTTACAGATGAGTAAACTAAATTAGATAGGTTTAGGTGACTTCATCAAAGTCATCCAGCTAATTAAGTGTCTCAGGAGAGATTTGAATTCAGCTCTTCCTGACTCCAGAGCCAACTTTCTATCCAATGTGTCACCTAGTTGTAAGTCTTATCCATATTCTTTTAGAATTATCTTATAAAGGAACATCCTAATGTCCTCAAAGATTTCCTATTTTTTCCATATCTTGGATTCCTGTGCAGCAATAGCTAATCCCTCTATCTTCCTCAGACTTGCTACTTGGACAGCCCCATTCTTTTACCAATTACACATTTTCTAGGTAATAGAAAACCACTTCTTTTTGTCAATGGCATCACTCACTGGAAATATTTTGTAGACTACTTGCACCCCAAGTGACTCAGAGCGTTCTTAGAGCCTCAGAGCGCAGACACAGCACAGCCATCGCTGTCCTTGTAGTGCCTCTCTGCTGTCTCCCACAGTCTGTAGAGGAAACACCATCCAGCCCCATTCCCCCCCAGAAACAGACCAATTGTTTCTCTTGTCAATTTGTTTTCTTCCATTCCCGCTCTGACAAAATGGACAAAAAATTTAAAAGGGCTCTAACCATTGACAGGTTCTATATGGATAGAGAGCAGACTTCAAACCCTGAGGAGACTAAAAGCAGACTGTCTCCAGAGGAATCCCCTAAGGGGCATATGATCTACTCCTCAATACATAAGACACTCATAGAGGAAATCAAAAAGGCTCTCACAAGAGAGCTAGAAGTGAAATGGGAAAAGGAAAGGAAAGTTTGGCAAGAGAGTCTGGAGAAGTCATTCCACACATTTAAAGACAGAGTGGATAAAGAAATCATATCATTGAAAACAAAAGTAGTGAATTAGAAAAGGCAAACAACTCCAAGGAAAATAGCATTAGTGAGTTGGAAAAAGAAAACAGCTCTCTAAAAAATAAAATGGATGAAATGGAAAAAAATTCCTTAGGAGAAAAAAACTCACTTAAAAACTCAATTGGACAATTTACAAAAAGATATAAAAACAGTGAGTGAATCAAATACATCATTGAAAATTAGACTTGAAGAAGTAGAAATGAATGACTCAAGGAGAAACCAAGAAGTAGTCAAGCAAAACCAGAAAAACGGAAGAATTGAAAAGAATGTCAAGTACCTTATTGGAAGGACAACAGACCTGGAAAACAGATCCAGGAGAGACAATTTGAGTTGCTTAGCCTTTCGGAATATCATGTTCCAGGCCCTTCGTTCTTTTAATGTGGACGCTGCTAGATCCTGGGTTATCCTTATTGTGGATCCTCCATATCTGAATTGCTTTTTTCTAGCAGCTTCCAATATCTTTTCCTTTGTCTGATGGTCCTTGAACGTGGCCACTATATTTCTTGGTGTTTTGATTTTAGGGTCCCTTTCAGTAGGTGATTGCTGAATTTTTTCAAAGTCTATTTTACCCTCTGTTTCCAAAACGTCTGGGCAGTTCTCTTTGATAATTTCCTCAAAAATAGTGTCCAGGCTCTTTTTTTCCTCACATTTTTCAGGGAGTCCAATTATTCTCAAATTGTCTCTCCTGAATCTGTTTTCCAGGTCTGTTGTCTTTCTAATAAGGTACTTGACATTCTTTTCAATTGTTTCATTTCTCTGGTTTTGCTTATTACTTCTTGGTTTCTCCTTGAGTCATTCATTTCGACTTGTTCGAGTCTAATTTTCAATGATATATTTTCTCCACCCACTTTTTTAATATCTTTTTGTAATTGTCCAATTGTGTTTTTATCTTCTATGGAATTTTTTTTTCCATTTTATCCATTTTATTTTTTAGAGAGCTGGTTTCTTTTTCCAGCTCACTAATCCTGTTTTCCTTGGAGTTGTTTACCTTTTCCAGCTCACTAATCCTGTTTTCCTTGGAGTTTTTGCCTTTTCTAATTCACTTATTTTGTTTCTCAATGATTTGATTTCTTTATCCACTCTGGATGACTTCTCCAGACTCTCTTGCCAAGCTTTCCCTTTCCTTTTCCCATTTCTCTTCTAGCTCTCTTGTGAGAGGCTTTTTGATTTCCTCTATGAGATTCTTTTGTATTGAGGAGCAGATCACATCCCCCTTAGGGGATTCCTCTGGGTACAATCAGCTTTTCCTGTCCTCAGGGTTTGCAATCTGCTCTCTCTCCATACAGAAGCTGTCAATGCTTAGAGCCCTTTTGAATTTTTTGTTCATTTTATCAAGAGTGGAATGGAAGAAAAGAAATTGACAAGAGAAACAATTGGTCTGTTTTGGGGGGGATGGGGCTGGATGGTGTTAATGGGCTTCCTCTACAGACTGGGGGTAGGGCAGCAGAGAGCCACTAACAGGACAGTGATGTCTTCGCTGAGTCTGCACTCTGAGGCTCTGAGAATGCTCTGAGTCACTCTGGGTAGGGGTGGGGGTGGCCGGTTCTGAGAGACACTAGCTTTCCGGGGTTTTAATCTTCACCTCCGGTGTTTACACCCTCTCTGCTGCTCCTGGCTTGCTGCCAAGACAGAGTTTCCACAGTGGGGTAAAAGCCTTTTCCCAGAATCGGCAGAGATCGTACCCCTCCCCCTCCAGTCTGAGCTGTGTGAGCTGTCTGTCTCGTCTTGGCTTGCCTGCCCTCAGTCTGCACCCAGTCTGTTCGACCCTCCCCCGAGCAGACACAGACCTTCTCTGGTGAATTTCAAGGATGTCATCTGTTGGTGATTATTTGTGGGTTTCTTTTCTGGTCAAGCATTAACTCTGAGGCTTGTCATGAAGTAAGTCCTGAGAGAAAACACGGAGCTCAAGCAGCTGTCTGCCTCCAGGCCGCCATCTTGGCTGGAAGTCCCCTCATTTGATATTTCTTTAGTCATGACAGTGCATGAAATAGTTACTTAGTGTCAAACCTACCAAAGGTAAATACATACCTGGAGAGTTCTCAATTTGAAACCGAATTTAGTGTCTTCCAGCTGCTCATGCCTTCTTTCTAGTCAGTTACTTGGATTCCCATCTGTCAGTTTTGAATGACTTACCTCATGGTTACCTCATGGGAGCCTTGCTTTTCTTTATATAGCAACTTCACCCTAGCAGTGGTCTAATCAACTGATAACTTTTTAATACAATAATGTTTACAGAGATTGTTTTTGTTTTAGGTTTATAGTTAGGGAATTTAATTTGAAAACTATCTTTGACACTTAGTTGTATGATCTTAAATAAGGCATTCTTTAAGACCTTAATTTCCTTGTCTTTAAAATGAGATTTTAAATCTATGATATCATATCATAGAAAAAATATGTAACTATATCTCAGATTTAGTATCATAGTCTGGATGCCTTAATGAGCCTAGTGGTCCACTTAAAGAATATCTATTTTTTAAATATGTGGAATTAGTAAAAGTTAGATCCTATTTAATGATTTCCTAAGTCTTAGTAGAAACATTTTAAATTAATACTGATTTAATGGGATTAGAATTTTTTTAAGTGAACCAGATCTTGTGGTGTGTTTTTTGTTTATTTAACTTTAAAATATCCTTTACTAATTTGTGTCCTACAAAATGTCTTGAACTTTTTTCTCCCATTTTTCTTTTATAGATATCTTTCTTGTTCTAACACCTTTTGGATCTTCTGATCCCAAGAAATAAAAATTGAAAGGCTTGTATTCTCAATCCAGTTCTATCACCAAATGTTACTTTGGCCTAGGCACTATGCCATTTTGGACCTCCTTTAGTCATTTGTAAAATCATAGGATTAGAATATATGGTCTCTAAGATCATACTCACTTCCATTTCTAAAATATTATGATTTACTTGTTTTGCAGAAAAACCATGTGACCATCAAGTCTACAAAAGTAGTTCAATAATAGAACATGTTCTTTGGTAAATAGCGATGTTGTAATTACATATATCCTATTTGGCATCCAGCATACAAAGCTTTTTATAAGCTTTAAGTACTACATAAAAATGAGTTTTTATTATAATTATTAAATATTTAATAACAAATAAAAACAGTAATCCTGAAATCCAAATTTTCTAACTTCCTTGCCATGACATCCTACTATGGATTATTTCCATATATGATATGTGTTATGGCTTCTTCGTACTTCCTGTACTCACAACTTTATAGTCCTTTATAAGCCTAATGTCTAATTCCAGGGAACTGAACCCTTTAGTTTTACATATCTGGAGTCTGATTTGATAAAGTCTATATACAATATATATATATATATACACATATACATATTGGTTTTCCTATGCAAGCGATCTTTGGATACAGAATTTGAATAAGTATTACTTTTTCTGACAACCTTAGGAAGAAGCATATACAAATGATCACAGTTCTTCATGAGATGGACACACTGAGATGATTAGAAGCTGACAGAAACTAATCTCCTTTGTGCTGTTAGTAATTACACTACTGTAATCCCAATTTGCAGCTGTCTTTGGCTTTCAAATAGGTTTTTAATTCTAGGAGGGGAAACTGGAATAGTTATCCATATCACCTGCTGATTTGCATCCCATGGTACACATTGTGGTGGAATAAGTTAGCCAGGGGTTCCAATATCCCATTCCTCTTGCTCCTCCTCCACCCAAAGCACACACTTAAACTGTTCACTCACTGGGGGTGGGGGGAAATCACCTTCCTCCACCCTGCCTCCAGCCCTTTTTCTCTCCTTGTCCCTATCACCTCCAGAGATTTCACCAGGTTGTTAAGATTCTTTTTTGGTACATGTCTTCTTGAATAAGAAAACATAAAATCTCTTTATTCTCAAATGGATTTGATCCTGAAATTAATCTGCACATGATCTCACTTTCTTCTACTATTAAATTGACAATCAAAATAGCACTTATGTCCCAGGCTTCTTGTCAGGATTAAATGAAACAACAAAGTTCAAAGCACAGTGTCTGGCACATAGTAAGCACTATGTAAGTGTCAATATTATTATTGTCATTGTCATAATTATTAATATCTGCCCAAGCAGAACCATTAATAACTTCTTGATTTATCTTAATGATTAAAGGGATTGACAAGAAGAAATTCTATTCTGGAACTGATTCTCACTAATAATGCAACTAGTTGCTGGGTTGAGAATTCACCACCAACTTTTATTTTATTTTATTTTATTTTATTTTATTTTTTTTAAATTTTTAATTTTATTTTATAATTATAACATTTTTGACAGTACATATGCATGGGTAATTTTTTACAACATTATCCCTTGCACTTACTTCTATTCAGATTTTTTCCCTTCCTCCCCCAACCCCCTCCCCCAGATGGCAAGCAGTCTTATATATGTTAAATATATTACAGTATAATTTAGATACAATATATGTGTGTAGAACCGAATTTTTTGTTGCACAGGAAGAATTGGATTCAGAAGGTAAAAATAACAGTTTACACTCATTTCCCAGTGTTCCTTTTCTGGATGTAGCTGGTTCTGTCCATCATTAATCAATTGGAATTGGATTAGCTCTTCTCTATGTTGAAGAAATCCACTTCCATCAGCATACATCCTCATACAGTATCATTGTTGAAGTGTATAATGATCTTCTGGTTCTGCTCATTTCACTCAGCATCAGTTGATGTAAGTCTCTCCAAGCCTCTCTGTATTTCTCCTGTTGGTCATTTCTTATAGAACAATAATATTCCATAACATTCATATACCATAGTTTACCCAACCATTCTCCAATTGATGGACATCCATTCATCTTCCAGCTTCTAGCCACTATGAAAAGGGCTGCCACAAACATTTTGGCACATACAGGACCCTTTCCCTTCTCTAGTAGTTCCTTGGGGTATAAGCCCAGTAGTAGTATGGCTGGGTCAAAGGGTATGCACATTTTGATAACTTTTTGGGCATAATTCCAGATTGCTCTCCAGAATGGTTGGATTCTTTCACAACTCCACCAACAATGCATCAGTGTCCCAGTTTTCCCACAGCCCCTCCAACATTCATCGTTATTTGTTCCTGTCATCTTAGCCAATCTGACAGGTGTGTAATGATACCTCAGAGTTGTCTTAATTTGCATTTCTCTGATCAATAGTGATTTGGAACACTCTTTCATATGAGTGGAAATAGTTTTAATTTCATCATCTGAAAATTGTCTGTTCATATCCTTTGACCATTTATCAATTGGAGAATGGCTTGATTTCTTATAAATTAAAGTCAATTCTCTGTATATTTTGGAGATGAGGCCTTTATCAGAACCTTTAACTGTAAAAATTTTTTCCCAATTTGTTACTTCCCTTCTAATCTTGTTTGCATTAGTTTTGTTTGTGCAGAAACTTTTTAATTTGGTGTAATCAAAATGTTCTATTTTGTGATCAATAATGGTCTCTAGTTCTCCCATGGACACAAACTCCTTCCTCCTCCACAAGTCTGAGAGGTAAACCATCCCATGTTCCTCCAATTTATTTATGATTTCGTTCTTTATGCCTAAATCTTGGACCCATTTTGATCTAATCTTAGTATGTGGTGTTAAATGTGGGTCCATGCCTAGTTTCTGCCATACTAATTTCCAGTTTTCCCAGCAGTTTTTGTCAAATAATGAATTCTTATCCCAAAATTTGGGATCTTTGGGTTTGTCAAAGATTAGATTGCTATTTTTATTCACTATCTTGCCCTGTAAACCTAACCTATGCCACTGATCAACTAGTCTATTTCTTAGCCAATACCAAATGGTTTTGGTAATTGTTGCTTTATAATATAGTTCTAGATCAGGTACAGCTAGACCACCTTCCTCTGACTTTTTTTTCATTAGTTCCCTTGCAATTCTCGACCTTTTATTCTTCCATATGAATTTTGTTGTTATTTTTTCTAGGTCATTAAAATAGTTTCTTGGGAGTCTGATTGGTATAGCACTAAATAAATAGATTAGTTTGGGGAGTATTGTCATCTTTATTATATTCTCTCGGCCTATCCAAGAACACTGAATGTCTTTCCAATTATTTAAATCTGACTTTATTTTTGTGGCAAGTGTTTTGTAATTTTGCTCATATAATTCCTGACTCTCCTTTGGTAGATATATTCCCAAATATTTGATACTATCGACTGTTATTTTGAATGGAATTTCTCTTTGTATCTCTTGCTGTTGGATTGTGTTGGTAATGTATAAAAATCCTGAGGATTTATGTGGATTTATTTTGTATCCTGCGACTTTGCTAAAATTCTGAATTATTTCTAATAGCTTTTTAGCATAGTCTTTGGGGTTCTCTAAGTATACCATCATGTCATCTGCGAAAAGTGACAATTTGATTTCTTCATTTCCTACTCTAATTCCTTGGATCTCTTTCTCGGCTCTTATTGCCAAGGCTAGAGTTTCTAGTACTATATTGAATAGTAATGGTGATAGTGGGCAACCTTGTTTCACTCCTGATCTTACAGGGAAAGGTTCTAGTTTATCACCATTACATATGATGTTTACTGACGGTTTTAAATATATGCTCCTTATTATTTTAAGGAATAGTCCATTTATTCCTATACTCTCAAGCGTTTTTAGTAGGAATGGATGTTGGATTTTATCAAATGCCTTTTCTGCATCTATTGAGATGATCATATGGTTTTTATTAATTTGATTATTAATATGGTCAATTATTCTAATAGTTTTGCTAATATTAAACCAGCCCTGCATTCCTGGTATAAATCCCACTTGGTCATAGTGTATTATCCTGGGGATGATTTTCTGAAGTCTATTTGCTAATATCTTATTAAAGATTTTAGCATCAATATTCATTAAGGAAATTGGTCTATAGTTTTCTTTCTCAGTTTTCGATCTACCTGGTTTAGGTATCAGTACCATGTCTGTGTCATAGAAGGAATTTGGTAGTACTCCTTCAATCCCTATTTTTTCAAATAGTTTACATAGCATTGGAGTTAGTTGTTCTTTAAATGTTTGGTAGAATTCACCTGTAAATCCATCTGGTCCTGGGGACTTTTTCTTAGGAAGTTGGTTAATAGCTTGGTCTATTTCTTTTTCTGAGATGGGACTATTTAGACTACTTACTTCTTCCTCTGTTAATCTGGGCAAGCTATATTTTTGAAGGTATTCTTCCATTTCATTTAAGTTATCGAATTTATCGGCATAAAGTTGAGCAAAGTAGCTCCTAAGTATTGTTCTAATTTCCTCTTCATTAGTGTTGAGTTCACCCTTTTCATTTTCAAGACTATCAATTTGCTTTTTCTCTTTCCTTTTTTTAATCAGGTTTACTAAGGGTTTGTCTATTTTGTTGGTTTTTTCGTAAAACCAACTCTTAGTTTTATTAATTAATTCAATAGTTTTTTTACTTTCAATTTTATTAATCTCACCTTTTATTTTTTGAATTTCAAGTTTTGTGTTTGTTTGGGGGTTTTTAATTTGTTCCTTTTCTTAGCAATTTTAGTTGTAAACCCAATTCGTTGGCCCTCTCTTTCTCTATTTTATGCAAGTAGGCCTGTAGAGATATAAAACTTCCCCTAATTACTGCTTTGGCTGTATCCCACACATTTTGGTATGATGTCTCATTATTGTCATTTTCTTGGGTGAAGTTATTAATTATGTCTATGATTTGCTGTTTTACCCAATCATTCTTTAGTATAAGATTATTTAGTTTCCAATTATTTTTTGGTCTATTTTCCCCTGGCTTTTTATTAAATGTTATTTTGATTGCATTATGGTCTGAAAAGGATGCATTTACTATTTCTGCCTTACTGCATTTGATTTTGAGGTTTTTATGCCCTAGTATATGATCAATTTTTGTATAGGTTCCATGAACTGCTGAGAAGAAAGTATATTCCTTTCTGTCTCCATTTAGCTTTCGCCAAAGATTTATCATATCAAACTTTTCTAGTATTCTATTTACCTCTTTGACTTCTTTCTTATTTATTTTGTGGTTTGATTTATCTAATTCTGATAGTGCAAGGTTGAGATCTCCCGCTATTATAGTTTTGCTATCTATTTCCTCTTGCAGCTCTCTTAATTTCTCTTTTAAGAATTTAGATGCTGCATCACTTGGTGCATATATGTTTAATATTGTTACTGCTTCACTATTGATGCTTCCCTTTAGCAGGATATAATGCCCTTCCTTATCTCTTTTAATTAGATCAATTTTTGTTTTTGCTTGATCTGAGATGAGGATGGCTACTCCTGCTTTTTTGGTTTTGCCTGAAGCATAATAGATTCTGCTCCACCCTTTTACTTTTAGTTTGAATGTCTCATCCTGTTTCAGGTGTGTTTCCTGTAAACAACATATAGTAGGATTCTGACTTTTAATCCAGTCTGCTAACTGCTTCCTCTTTATGAGGCAGTTTGCCCCATTCACATTTATGGTTAGAAGGACTAATTCTATATTGCTTGCCATCCTATTAACCCCTGCTTATGCTTTTCCCCTTTCCTTCCCTTTTACCCTCCTATCCAGTGTTCAACTGGTAAACACCACTTGCTTTTCACAGCCCTCCCTTTTTAGGATCCCTCCCCCACCTTAAAGATCCTCCCCTTATTTTACCCCTTTTCCTCGAAATTACTGTATTCCCTTCCCCTTAGCTTACTCCTTCCCTTTCACTTTTCAATGAAGTGGAAGAAGTTTCACCATAAATCGAATACGTCTATTGATACACGCTATGTTCATCTCCCTCCTTTCTTTCTCTCAGATATAATAGGTTACCTTTGCCTCTTCATGAGATGTAGTACCACCACTTTATACTTTTTTATGATATAATCTCCTTTCTACCTCTAGTTTCTAAGACAAATTGTACATATGTTCTTTACATATTTTTTTGACAGAAGTATAGTTCTCAAGATTTCTTTTTACCTTTTTTAGAAATCTCTTGAGTTCTGTATTTGAAGATCAAACCTTTTATGTAGGTCTGGTTTTTTCATCAAAAATAGATGGAATTCATTTATTTCGTTAAATGTCCATCTTCTTCCCTGGAAAACGATGCTCATTCTTGCTGGGTAAGTTATTCTTGGCTGCATAGCAAGTTCCTTAGCCTTTCGGAATATCATGTTCCAGGCCCTGCGTTCTTTTAATGTGGACGCTGCTAGATCCTGTGTTATCCTTATTGTTGATCCTCTATATCTGAATTGTTTTTTTCTAGCAGCTTCCAATATCTTTTCCTTTGTCTGATGGTTCTTGAACTTGGCCACTATATTTCTTGGCGTTTTGATTTTAGGGTCCCTTTCAGTAGGTGATCGATGAATTTTTTCAATGTCTATTTTACCCTGTGTTTCCAAAACGTCTGGGCAGTTCTCTTTGATAATTTCCTCGAAAATGGTGTCCAAGCTCTTTTTTTCCTCCCATTTTTCAGGGAGTCCGATTATTCTCAAATTGTCTCTCCTGGATCTGTTTTCCAGGTCTGTTGTCTTTCTGGTAAGGTACTTGACAATCTTTTCAATTGTTTCATTTCTCTGGTTTTGCTTGACTCCCTCTTGGTTTCTCCTTGAGTCATTCATTTCTACTTGTTCCATTCTAATTTTCAATGATGTATTTTCTTCACTCACTTTTTTTATATTTCTTTGTAATTGTCCAATTGAGTTTTTATCTTCTATGGAATTTTTTTCCATTTTATCCATTTTATTTTTTAGAGAGCTGATTTCTTTTTCCAGCTCTCTAATCCTGTTTTCCTTGGAGTTCTTTACCTTTTCCAGCTCACTAATCCTGTTTTCCTTGGAGTTGTTTACCTTTTCCAGCTCACTAATCTTGTTTCTCAATGATTTGATTTCTATATCAACTCTGTCTTTGAATGCATGGGATGACTTCTCCAGGCTCTCTTGCCAAGCTTCCCTTTCCTTTTCCCATTTCTCTTCCAGCTCTCTTGTGAGAGCCTTTTTGATTTCCTCTATGAGGTTCTTTTGTATTGAGGGGCAGCTTATATCCCTCCCAGGGGATACATCTGGGGACAGTCTGTTCCTAGTCTCCTCAGCATTTGAAGTCTGCTCCCTCTCCACACAGAAGCTGTCAATGGTTAGAGCCCTTTTGAATTTTTTGTTCATTTTGTCAGAGTAGGAATCAAAGAAAACAAACTGACAAGAGAAACAATTGGTCTGTTTTGCGGGGGATGGGGCTGGATGGTATTAATGGGCTTCCTCTACAGACTGGGGGTAGGGCAGCAGAGAGCCACTAACAGAACAGCAATGACTGTACTGAGTCTGCACTCTGAGGCTCCGAGAACGCACCGAGTCAGTCCAGGTGGGGGTTGGGGGTGGCCGGGCTCTGAGAGACGCTGGCTTTCTGGGGTTTTAATCTTCACCTCTGGTGTTTACACCCTCTCCACCATTCCTGGCTTGCTGCCAAGACAGAGCATCCACACTGGGGCAAAAGCCCTTTCACAGAAATGGCAGAGATCACACCCCTCCCCCTCTGGTCTGAGCTGTGTGAGCTGCCTGTCTTGCTCTGGCTGTCTGCCCTCAGTCTGCGCCCAGTCTGATTGACCCTCCCCCGAACAAACACAGACCTTTTCTGGTGACTTTCAAGGATGTCTTCTCTTGGTGATAATTTGTGGATTTCTTTCTGGGTCAAGCATTAAGTCAGAGGCTTGTCATGAAGTAAGTTCTGAGAGAAAACGAGGAGCTCAAGCAGCTGTCTGCCTCCACGCCGCCATCTTGGCCGGAACCCTCCAACTTTTATTTTTAAAAGATAAATAGATAATGCAAATAAGAACAGATAATAGGGAATGAATACAGAAGTGTGGCATAGTATTGTAAAAATAGTGTCAAAAAAAAAGTGCTAGACCTATAAATAAGCCAATGCCATTAAGAATAGTAAAGGACAAGAAGAAGAATGGTTTTTGCTCCATTGGAGGGAAGAAGACAATTAAGTCTTCTTGAGGTAAATAGTCTAATAACTACAAAAAGAAAAAGCTGAAATGTACAATTTGCTGAAACATACAATTTTAATTTTACTTCCATTTTCTTTTCCAAGAAAAATAGACTGTCCTGTAAAGGACCAAACAAATTTAAAAAGAATTGGTAACTATTCTTAATAGGAGATAGTAAAGCAATGCGTACTGTTCCTTTAAAAATTAAAGTAGCTTGAGCCAAATCAACTACGACCATGGATAATGAAAGAACCCTGGAATCTCAATTTTTTTTTTTAATGGCTATGATTTCTGAGCCATTTTCAGGGATATTTGAAAGATCATAGAGGACAAAATTGTTGAGGGGTGTCTTTTTTTTTTTTTTTTGAAGTGTCATAATGGGAAGGGGAGAGAATAGTCTGCACAATATAGAAAAATAAGTTTAACTTCAATTTCTGGCAAAATTCTAGAACACATTCTTAAGCATTGGTTAGTGAACATCTAGTAAATGAAGTGATGGTCATAGGAGCCATCTTAACTTCAGCAATAACAAGTCTTAACCTTGGTTCCTTTTTTGACTAAGTGTTAGATCAGGGAAATATTTTAGGTGTATTTTAACCTACATTTTATTAAATCATTTGGTAAAGTATCTATTTTTGTGAAGAAGACAGTTGTACAGTTAGATAGATTTGGAACTTGCTTAATGGTAGGTTTCAAAATGGCTTGGTATGAGTTTGGCAAAGCTAATGCCATCTTCTTCTCATCTTTGCCAGTTTTCATGATTCAAGGGGGAACCTCCAGGTAATTTTTCTTTGGTTGCATGACCTGGATTCTCCTGCCTGTTGATTTCTTCTCTATCCCAGTTCTAGGATAGCATGGCAGCAGCTCCTGTTCTTATTTCCCCTTTGTCCTTCTCTGTGCTTAGTCATAGGAAAGTCCTGAAAAGAGCCAATCTTGGCAGTCATAACATCAATGGCAGCTTATTTGCCTTCTCTCTGAATAACTCTCTATGGTCCATTTCAGCATTTCTAAACCACAGTAACTCCTTGTGTTATGAAAGACTCATAATTCAGAGGCAGAAGGCCTAGGTAAGGAATTCTGAATTTACTTACACTCCATATGTGACTTTGGTCAATAATTCCACACTTCTGAGGTCCACAATTTACTCTTCCTCTGCATAATGAGGGGTAGGGATAGTTAAGATCTATGGTTCATTCTAGCTCTAGTTCTTGTAATTTTTCATCTCACTCCTAGTTAATAAATCTATGGCAGCAGTATGTACTCTTCCATCCCCTTTTATCCCCGCCCTGGGCAGGCACATGGAAAAACTCATGAAGCAATCAGTGAATAGAGCACTGACTCTGGAGTCAGCAAGTTTTGAGTTCTAATTTAGCCTCAGACACCAGCTATGTGAATCAGCATATATAACCTAATTTCTACCTGCTTTTGTTCCATTATCTTTAAAATGGAGATAATAATAGCATCTGTGGGGCAGCTAGATGGTTAAATGGATAGGGTACTGGGCCTGGAATCAGGAAGATCCATCTTCCTGAGTTCAAATCCAGCCTTAGACAACTTACTAGCTGTGTGACTCTGAGCAAATCACTTAACTCTGCTTTGCTTTAGTTTCCTGATCTGTAAAATGAGCTGGAGAAGGAAATGATAAACTATCACTCTGGTATCTTTGCCCCTAAATAAAATGAAAAAAAAAAAAAAAAAAACCCAAATGAAGAGCTGGACATCATTGAAATGACTCAACAGCAACAATAGTATATGCTGTTAATTTCAAGGATTATTATGAGTTCAAAATGAGATAAGATTTTTAAAGTACTTTGCAAACTTTAAAGTATTAAATTTATGTTAGCTCTTATTATGATAGTGCCAACTATGATTCCTAATTATTTTTTTCCCAACATGTTCCTATTGTTTTAATTATGGTTCTTTGGCTTATATATAAATACACCTATTTTGCCATCTCTCCAGATATTTTCCTTTTCTTACATTTCTTGCTTTTTAATATGTGCAAATAGTTCTGTCTTCCACATGAAGTATCAGAGACTCGGGCACTGAAATCAGCTTAGGCTCCCAATACTGTGTCCATCTCTGCTTTCTGCAAAAGTCCCAAGGAAGACTACTCTGCCCTTTACTGCTCAGATCATGGCCCTCTATTGGATCTCCCCTGAGTTCTTGTTTTACATATAAGTTCTCCTTCCTCCTCTTGCTTTATATCCTTAGTTTCTGACACATAGTAGGTACTTAATAAATGCTTATTGATCTGACTTTGGGAAACACATCAGAGTCAGTACTCTTTCTTCTTAGTCATTCTTTAGCAAATCTATATTAACAGCAAAAATCAGTAAGAAAACTCCTGTGTACAAAAAAAAAAAAAAATTAAGAGTAGAAGGAACAATTAGGAATATAAAAATTAGATCTAAAAAGACCTTAGAAATCACCTTCTCTAGCTGCTCCTTTTATAGATGAGGAAACTGAGACTATGAAAAGAAATTTTTTGCTTAGGATCATGAAGGTAACAACAGAGGCGGCTTTTGAACCCAAGACCTCTGCCTTGTCAAGGAGAAAAAGTCTGTTTATCATTAACACATTTGTATATCCTTTTAATTCAGTTATATAAACAATCTGTACCATGAGTTTATACTTTTTAGTCCATAAGAACCCTGAAGAACAAAGTGTTGCAAGCACTTTGTACACAGAAAAACCAGATGTGAACTTCTGTTCTCCATAGTGTCAAACAATATGAAAAAAAACAAAAATCAAGATGATCATTTTTTTAAATAGCACTTATAACGCAGCTGATTTAAATGAATTTATATGCAGCAATAACAAAGAGATCATTTGGGAATTTAGTCACACCATTAAATGGAAACAATAGTGTCAATGCACTGAAACCTTAGTATAACCTAATCTTTGGGGTTTACTCCTAACCATGTCACAGCCACAACCACAGCATAATGGCTTTTCACAGCTAGACTTCTCCCTCCTAGAGGTGGTGAGACAGGACTCTAAGGACATAGAATGTTATGGCTATTTGATGTATTTTTGTGTGTGTCAGAAAAATTTAGTTGTGAAGTTTCTTTTGTAAGCCAAAGGGTGAGTAATCCGCATCAAAGACAAATTTACAGAAAGACTCACCTCATTTCCTATTTATTTATTACATTATTGTGAAGTATCTGTTAATGACTGTCCCCACTCACCTCTTCCTCCCACTCATCCCTCCCAAGTTCTGTCTCCCAGTTCCTGGGCTGCATGTCGCTGCTGCTAAGACTCCTGCCTTGATACGCTCTTGGCTCCTTCTATCCTTGGCCCCAGGATCCATGTCATATGGTGAGATGAGGGGTGGGGCTAGGTTGTTCAGAGCATAAAAGAGTGGAGAGTAGTGAGAAAATATATGGTGGCTAAATTACAAAAGTTACAAAAGAATGTAATTTCACATGGGTGTTTTTAGTCAAATATAATCAAGTGTTTCTCATACATAACCTAGAATGTTAGGATGGAGCCTTTGTATTTGGTCCCTATCAAAATCAGGCATAGGGTGAAATGAAATCAATCTTCTTTCATATGAAAAACCAGTCATGGGTTCTACCACAAATAACCCTATCTCTCCAGTCTTTTGCCTATTAAATTTTCATGAAGATTTTGTTTTGGCTAGTAACTTTGAGTGTAGGCTAAGATAAAATTTTTTTTTTTTTTTCCTTTTTATTTTCTCACACTCATGTTCTCATTAGGATGCCTGCTTGCCTAGTATGCAAAAGGATTAGGGCAAGTTTTGTGGGCTAGTAAAAGATTTGGGAACTTGAGTTTTTTTTTTTTTATTAATTCCTTTTTGTTTTTTGTTCATTTGGTTCTCTTCTACATTTCAATCATTTTCTAATATATTTCCCTTCCCTGTATACATGTGCATGCATACAGGTGTGCATGTGCACACACACACACACACACACACACACACACACACACACACACACACACACACACACTGAAAACCTGAAACCTCTTTTTTAGCAAAGAAAAACAGTTAAGTATAACCAGTCAATCATATTTATTGACTGATAGAGCTACTAAATCTGGTAGCATATGCAACATACTATACTTTTAGCTTTCCTTTTTTTTATTGAAAAGAAATCCTCTGTTCTCTGGAATTAGTGTTATTCAATGAAATTAATCTGATTCCAGTTGCTTTTTTTTTTTAATTTTTATTTTATTTTAAAATTATAACATTTTTTGACAGTACATATGCATGGGTAATTTTTTACAACATTATCCCTTGCACTTACTTCTATTCAGATTTTTTCCCTTCCTCCCCCAACCCCCTCCCCCAGATGGCAAGCAGTCTTATATATGTTAAATATATTACAGTATATTCTAGATACAATATATGTGTGTAGAACCGAATTTTTTGTTGCACAGGAAGAATTGGATTCAGAAGGTAAAAATAACAGTTTACACTCATTTCCCAGTGTTCCTTTTCTGGATGTAGCTGATTCTGTCCCATCATTAATCAATTGGAATTGGATTAGCTCTTCTCTATGTTGAAGAAATCTACTTCCATCAGCATACATCCTCGTACAGTATCATTGTTGAAGTGTATAATGATCTTCTGGTTCTGCTCGTTTCACTCAGCATCCAGTTGCTTTTTACTATTATTTTCCTTTACATTGTTGTGACTATCATCTTTATAGTTTTGTTCTATTTTATTGATTTTGCATTATTTCATATAAGCAGCCCAAGACTGATTTTAAAAAACAAAACACATTTAAGTATAAGGTTATTTTAAAATAACATAGAAACATTTGAACATTTAATATTTACATATCAATTTAAACTTTACAAAACATTTTCATATCTACCCTCTAAAGCAAACTGTATCCTTTTACAGATGAAGAAACTGAAGCTTGAAAATTAACTGGCTTTCTCAGTCACACAACTAGTAAGTAATTAGATTTGTGCTCCACAGGAGGATCTGACTTCAAACCTAGTTTCAGACATTTGACATTTACTAACTGTGTGATGTAGAGCAAGTCACCCCTGATTGCCTTGCCAAAAAAAAAAAAAATAATAATAAGGAAATTAAAATAATTTCTTAAAAGGATTTGTACTTGAACCTAGGTTTGCAGATTTTAAGACCAATGTTTTTTCCACTATATCAGGATGTTTCTTCATAGGTTGTATATGTAAATCAATGATTTTTCATAGCTATTTGATGCCCAAATGATGCCTTATATTAAAAAAAAAAATAAATAAAAGTGGAATCCTTTCTTTCTTCAAAAGTGTTGTTTCATTTTAAATAGGAGGCACTGTACCACGAATTCTTTCTCTGGAGTCCATAAACAAGAATTTTATTTCAATATAATTGTTTTTCTTTGTAATCTATGTATTTCATTTCATACACTTAAAATATTATCCTCAGGACGCTGTGCGCTTCACCAGACTTCACAAAGAGATTAAGTAACCCAATGTTGTATTTTTATTACCTACATACTAATTTCAACTTTTGAATATGTTATCAAGGCATATTTTTGCTTACTTTTAAACTTGAAAGCTGCTTGTAAATAACTCATATACAAAACAAGATAAAAGAAAACATTCAAATGATTCTTGTTTGTTCTTCTCCTAATTTCACATTTAAATAGAGTAACTGGAGAATTAGTCCCATGTCTAGCTTGCTTTCTTCTTACAGTAAATATATAGTCAGTGTTTATAGGGCCTCTCCATAAGCTTTGCAAGCTTCCATTGGCTGTGGTTTTGTAATTCTTTTAAAAATACATAAATAAAAATGGATTCTTTGAATCATGTGATGCTGATAATTATAGCTTTATCGTACTTCTTCAAATTCTACTTAACTGTATTTGACTTACCAATCCAAAAAGAGGAATTTAAATGAGACTCTAAAAATGCTGGGAACAGCTTTTATCAATTTACATAGTATACTTGTTTTGTTTCAGATATCTAAAACAGTGAAATACTAGTCAGCTAAGGAGAAGTGGATGATATGGTAGAAGAAACTAAATTGATTTTTACATTTTTGAAGTGCTACATTTTAGCTATAGAGCTATATAGAGACATAAGTCTCTCCCCAATTTTCCATCATGTATTCTCTCTCCCTTCTTTTCCTTCTTTCTTTCCTAGGCATTTGTGAAGGTGTGCAAGGAGTGTATTTGGTACTAGATATTCAAAAATATATTTGTCACAGACATAACTCTTATGGAACTTTCAGTTTATTAAGGAAACAAAAGAGTACAATAATCATCATGCAAAGGAGAATAACAGAAGTTCAAAGGAGATGCTGGCAAAATGCCTGGATTGAAGGGGGAACATTGAAGAAGACATCACTTTTCTAATTTACAGCCACACTACACTATTCACAATCCCTTACTATCATCCTGTCTTGTCAGATCTTAGTGCCTTTCCTTAAACTATCCCCATGCCTAGATTGGTCTCATTTTTGCTTGTTGTAATTCTTTGCTTCCTTCAAACTCCAGATGTCACCTCCTTAAGGAAGCCTTCCTTCATTAATTCCTCAAGCTGAAAGCAATCTGCCTCTCCTCAGATTTCTCCTCATTTTGTCTGGTCCTCTCCTTTTCCCTTATCTCTTCCTGGTACTTATGGTACTATTTGGGTAGTTATGCATAGTTCTTATCCTCTCTTCTTAGACTTTGAACTACTTAAGGGCAGGGTCTGTGTCTTATTTAAAGAGTTTGGGAGGAGTTGGCATCTTCCTTACTACATTACAAATCAACATTATCATTCTTGGTGAGGACCTTTCAAACAAGTGCCCTAAAACTTATCCAGTCATCTTTCTGACTTCTGAGGTCAAGACACTTACCGATTATCATGATTTTCTTTTTCTTTTGGAATGTAAACTCAGCTGAGATTGTCATTCTTGCATGTACTTGTATCTCCAGCATTTGGCATGAGTCTAGCACACAGTAATTGTTAATAAATGCTTTTTCATTCATTTATTTCTATGGCTGTTTAGAGATCATTTGTTACCATCTCTCAGCATAGATTTACAACTGCAAAGAATCCTAGAATCTATCCAATTCAAAGTCCTCATTTTACAGATCAAGAAACTGAGGTTCAGAGTGAAGTGATTTCCCTAAGGTCAGATAGTGAGAAAGTAGTAGAGACAAAATTTGAGTCCAACTTTTCCTAATTTTAAGTTCTATCACTCTCTTAGCTGTGCCATGCTACTTCTCTCCTGCTTTGGGATTCCATCCATCCATCATTATCACTCTTATCTAGACTGTCATGGTAGGCATTTGCTACTCTAGAGTGGGTGGCTACCTCTCTCTTTTCTTAAGGTACTTAGTAGCTAATTGCTATTTAGAAAATTCTCTATTCTAACCCCAATTAAGGAATTCTCTAAGAATTCTGTAGAGAAAATTCTCATCCTTTGGATTTAAATGTTGTTCCTTAGTATCAAACTCAAATAAAAAGGAATCCATCACTGTGGACTATATATTGACTTTCTTTAGAAAACCACAAATTAACATTATCTATCATATAGTTTTATTTTATTAAATGTTCCTCAGTTATAATCTAATCTGGCAGTTGCTGATTGATTGAGAGACCCAGAAAAGTTTGACCCCCTGATGTTGAGAATCCTTGGTCACTCACTAAACTTCTGTGGTCTCCATTTTCATTGGACTATGCCAACTGAAGAGGTTGTCATACTTTAGGCCTCATCATCATGCTAGGTTTTACCCAACACTACAATTTGAAACTGTTATTTCTTTCTCTGATTTTAATCTCTTACCATTTTATCTTTCTTTCTTCCTCATTCTGAAAACTATTTTTCTTCAACTCAATCTCAACAGTAATAATTTATTAAGCATGTATCAGACCCTGATAAAACACTGAAGTAAAAAAATAGAAATACAAAAAAAAAGTACATAAAAGGAAGAAAGGAAAGAAGGAAGAAAGAAGGAAGGAAAGAAGGAAGGAAGATAGGGACATAGTCTCTGCATTCAAGAAGCTTTGAATCTAACAGATGAAAAACAATACACAAAAAGAAGCTGAAAAGCTATGGGAAGTAAGGGAGGGCATAGTGGAGCTCTGAGAACTACCAAAGAGGTAGAGTCAGGTGAGAATTGAGGAGAATCTGTGCTGAGAACCCCACTTAAATGAAGGGTTGAGAGTTTAAGGCTCTGCCCTCCAGTCAGGAAGGCAGACAGTACTGATGAGGCGTGAGTACCAAAGCTGATTGGATCATACAGGATGCTGAATTTTCCCAGTGAGGAGGTTCCTGGGACATGGTACACTGTGGAGAAATCAGAAGAGTCCTAAAGTGATGTGGCCAGAGTGGAGAATCTCATCTTCCCTCTTCTCCCAGCCATCAACCCTACTCTGACTTTACTTTCCTAACTTCACAGCCTTGATGCTATAGTTTAGGAACTACTTACTACATTGACTCTCTTGCCTTCTTGTTCTAGGATTCTTTTTGTTTGTCAAGCTTCAACTATTGGTTCAGTCCCATCATCCAGCCTCTCTGCTTCTAATTCTGAGCTTCTGATCACTACTGGAAGAATTCATGCAATTATGAGGATTGGGTCCAGTCCCTGCTAGTGTTACCTAATCTCAGCTTGACCCTCACTACTTGGTGGCAGTCATTTTAATTATTTTCAGATTTTCTAGCTCATTCCTTTCAATGAAAACTTTTCCAAATCTTTCTCTTTACTAAGATTATAATTCCACCCTAACCCTACTTCTTCTTGAAGTCTTTAATATTAGGGACATTTGTCATGACCTTGCTTGCCTTTCATTCTCTATACTTCGGTACCTTTCTTCATTATCTCCAGTGATTCAGTCAATCATTTAACAAAGACAAGAATAAAATAGTTCCTGACTTCAAGGAACTCATTTCTGTCCAGACAACTTTTACATCCATGCATATATAAAATAAACACAAGGTCAGGGAGTAGGAAAACTACAAGCAGCTGGGAGATCATTTGGGCAAAATAAAAAAAAAAAAAAATTAGAGGAAACAAAGTATTCTAAGAGCATAGTGGTAAGAAGAGAGTCCATTCCAGACATTAAAAAAGTTAGTACAAAGATTTAGAAATAGGAATTGGAGTTTTCTGTGTCACCTTAAGCAAGAAATCCATTTTGTCTAGACCATAGAAAGAGAGTGCTAATGGAGGATTACACTGGAAAGATAAATTGGAACCAGACTGTGAAGGGTTTAACAGTGAAATTTATATTTTATTTTGAGAGGTAATAAATAGAGAACCCTTGGAGTTTATGCAGTATTCTAGTGACAAAATCATATGTGCATTATAGGAAATCATTTTAGTCAATATATGGAGAATGAATTAGAATTGGGAGAGATGAGGCAGGGAGACTAACTGTTAGATTTTTGTACTAGTGTAGATGAAAGACAATAAAGATCTGAACTGGAGAGATGGCTATTTGAGTAGAGAAGAATGGGATGAGTTATGAAGCGTTGTGAAAAAAAGAAACAATAAAATTTGGCAAAGTATTAGATAGATGTGGTAAGAGAGAGTAAGGTTGCAAACTTGGGAGCCTGGAAGAATTGAAACCTCCACAGATGCAGGAGATTTAGAAGGAGGATAAGTTTTCGTGCCAAAACAATGAATTCTGGTTTGGGTATGTTGGATTTTAGATGCTTTTGGGACACCTGGAAAAATACAGAGCAGGTGCATGTATATGTGTATATATATTCATATGCACAAAATACATAATATATGTATACATGAGTTTCATATATATGTATGTGTGCATGTATGTATATCTTTAAATGACTCAGGCGCTAAGATTTGGAAATTTATTTAAGATCCTGTATTCCTGAGTGGTTTCATTTCTAAAGCTATCTAGTTTGATGTAAAATTTAAGTATGACTATCAGGTATATGATCCAAAAGTCATAAAACCCTCACAAATTATATGACCCAGGTTTTTTACCTTCAGGCAGCCTCATATCTGTATCATCTTAAACAACCCTATTTTAAAGGTTCCAGCAGAGATGGGAATTGCACAAAGTCCTTTGAAAAATACTGTTTTAGTCACTCTGACAAATTAAAAAATACTTTCTTCTTTCTCTGCACTTTAAGTCCATTTTTATTTATTCATTCATTTCATAATCCTTACAGCATTACAGAAGTATCAGCTTATATGATGTATTACTTTTTAAAATAAATTTTAATTTCCTTAGACAAATTACATGTGTTTTAATTTATAAACAAAAGCATATAAAAATGAACAAAAAATTGTAAATGATAAAAGAGGCAAGTTGGTGAAGAGATTGAGGAACTGTACTTGGAATCAGGAAGATCACCTCATAGGTGAACTTTATGATCCAGAAAAAGCCATTGAATCTTTCTGTACCTCTGTTTTTTCATCTGTGAAAACGAGTAAGTTGGATTCAGTGGCCTCTGAATTTATCTACTGCTCTGAATCCATGATCCTATGATCCTATAATCATCTATGTGTGTGTACACTTTGGTTTTTTACTAATTTTTGAACCTAAAACAAAATGAACATATTGCATTTAACATGATTAGTAACCAAATCCTCCTGCTTGTTTCCATAACCCCCTTTGAACTTCTTTTTCCTGTGTATTTAACATGCATTTGTTGCTGTTATTATTATCTTTAATTATATAGTTGTTAATTACATAGTAATGTATTTTTTGGTATTGTTTTCTTCATTTGGCATGATAATGTAGATTTTCCTATATATCTTGAAGTCTTCATGTTTTTCCATATGGCCCAATAATTTTCCATTTCATTCATATATCAAAATTTATTCTGTCATTTCTCAATCATTGGATATCTCTCATTTGTGGGGTTGGGGTGGTAAAAACAGGAATTGGTTTTAAAACTGCATTCCTTTTAATAGTATTATTATATTTAATATCATTACTAAGTATAACCATTTTTGTAACTACTTTTTTTACGATTACACATTGCTTTGCAAAACCCAAATCATAGCTCCGCTAATAGTATATTGGTATACTCATTATGCATACTGGTATACTAGTATCAAGTTTTATTATCTATATCATTTTGATGAATACCAGAATCTTAGTTTTAATTTATTTTCTCTTAATCACTAGAAATTTTTAATATTTTTACATGGTTAATTATTTTGGCCACAGAGAATGGCTCTTAACTTGAATAAACAAGTGTCAGTTCCTTAAAGGTTTTATATATTTAACATTTATCATAAATAAGTCTTTGGTGTATTAAAGAATATATTGGTCATGGCCATGAATATTTCATTTTATATCTTTGAGCATTGGTTTCTTCATCTGCAAAACATGGGAATGTACTAGTGCTACCTTCCTCACAGAAAAGTTTTTTGTAAATCTTAAAAATATTATGCCTACCCAGAGTTACAAAGGAGAGGAAATTTTGAACCCAGACCTTAGTGTAAGTTCAATATCCTATGCCCTGATGACTCTTCTGATTAGAGTTGTTGAAGACCTTAGTTTAAAAAGTTCAGGTCTCCCTCTGCATGCAGAGCCATCTCCAAACATCCTGAACATCTGGCCTTTGGACCCAGATGGCTCTGGAGGGGTAAGTGAGGCTGGTGACTTTGCACAGCCTTTCCTCACTTAATCCAGTTAACTTTCATGTCATGACATCATCTCCCTGACATCAAGATCCTCTTAGAGAAAGAAGGACAAACAACAACAAACTGATTACTAGGTCACATACTGGATTGCCTAACATAGGGACTTAGAAATTGTACTAAAACTTACATTAAGTGCATACTTAATCAGGAAAGGTATAATTTTGCTTTCTTTTACCTCTCCCCATGTGTTCTTTTCTCCTAGCAAATGTTCTCTTGGCAAAATATTTCTCAAACTTTGCCTCAACTACCAATTTTGATGGTACTTTTGGAGTGAGTAAGAAACTAAGTGAACAGTTGATTGTGATAAATTCCTTTCTAACTACTTTTATGATGATGTTCATCCTATACTAGATGATTTAAAGCAACAATTCTCAAACTTTTTTTTTTAATTTGTAGACCGTCTGAAAGTGTTTCAGAGACTGTCCAGGATCATCTGCACCAGTGTGTGTGTGTGTGGTGTGTGTGTGTGTGTGTGTGTGTGTGTGTGTGTGTGTGTGTGTGAGCTCACAACCCTAAAATAAAGATTTTTAAATATGCTTGAAGAATTGGGATTTTTGTGTTTGTTAGTGAACATTTTTCTTAGTCTTTAGCTAAACATTTACTAAAATGTGGGTATTGCCATTCGTTTATTTTGAAAACAATGGAAAAATTATTAAGCAAAAGCTGAATTCAACAAAGTGAATTGCAATCACTGTAGAATAAATAAATACTTCTTTACTGGATCTATAATTTGTTAAAGTTGCTAAAAGAATTACTGTAAGGTTACTGTTAAACATAATTTAATCCATCTAAGCTAAAAATGTTAACTTCATAAAGTCAATAAACTAGTGATTAAGCTTAAAATATCATTTTCCCTAGTCATTGCTTATTAGCTTTTTAATATAATTATAATATATACTACTTTCTTTATAATATGCAAAATACTAAATGCTCTAGTTCTTCATTAATTATTTATAGAAATATTCACCTTGCTCTATTGACTATTATTTTAGGACCTCTACTTCCAGTCTCCTATTTTCAGGATATGAATCTTGACAGTAAATAATTCTCAGAACACTGTTTCCAACAGTCTTATTTGGCATCAATGAATTAACAATAATAATAAAAATAATGATAGCATTTAACCAGACTCTGGGATAAGCACTTCATAGTTATCTGGAAGTAGGTGCTATTATGATCCTCATTTTACAAATGAGAAAATTGAAACAAATAGGGTTTAAGTGAATTGCCCAGAGTCTGAGGATAGATTTGAAATTAGTTCTTCCTGATTTGCATTATCCTCCATCCTTTGCATCATCTATTCCCAGGACATTTATTTTAAGTTTATAATGCTTTTTTCCCCCACATCAAATGCATTTACACAAGGATTGACAACTTTTCAAAAGATGCATACCAAGCTACCTTTTTAACATGGTAATAGAGGAACCGAGGACTTTGAGGGCAGCAACCTAGAGTAAGTGAAGGACATACAATAAATCTCTTTTGTTTAAAAAAAAAATACAAATAATCCTTGGAAAGATGAGTTTCTCTGCTGCTCCTGCTTTAGTATGAGTGACTTTAATCAGTTAGATAATTAAATTGTAATAGTTATATTACAATAAATTGCAACAGGCTAAAGGAGGTTATTCTAGAATGCTGGGCACATTGCCTAGGGTAGGAATGAGATGAGAAAGAGCTATGTGAGATGCAGGGATTGTAACTTTGGAATTGTTTCAGAATGGTTCTCATAAAACAGAGCCCATGGTCTAGAAGAAGGAACACTGGATTCAGCAAACCAGAGTGCGAATTACACTTATTAGCTTTTAGATTATGAGAAAATCACTTTGCCTTTCTAAGTAAGACACAGTTATCTCATTTTAAAATGATGATAATAATAGCACTCACCTGATATTGTTGTGAGGACTAAATGAGATAACATATATAATGCATTTTGTAAATTTTAATGTGCTATGAAAATTTGATTATTATTATTATTGTTGTTATCTTGTTTTTAACACTTAGTAGCTATGTGATTATTTATCCTCTCTGATCCTTATTTTCCTCTATATTAAAATTAGAATAATAATATTTATTATATCTTTTTCATAAGCTTTTAAAGGAAAAAAATTTAAACCTTAACACCTTGTTGAACCATGAATTATGACTGAAGGTATCAAAACACACTACTTTGCAGTTTTGCTAGTAATCCTGATGTATTTCTGACCTATATTACTGTTGCTTGTATTAATATATAATTTATAGACATATATAAGCTAGGGGACAGAGTTGAAAAAGAGCTGGCCTTAGAGTTAGGAAGACCTTAGTTCCAATCCTTCAGATATTTACCAGTTGTGTGATTCTGGACAAGTCATTTAATGACTCTTTACTTGGGAATAATTAATAGTGTCTCTCAGGTTTCCGTGAAATTTTCCTGAAAAGCAAGTGTAAAGTGCTTTGCAAAACTTTAAACACTCTATAAATAAATTATAGTAATGATGATAATGAGTGATAATGCTGATGATGCTGATGAAACTGATAGACCATCAGTCTTGAAGCCAGGAAGGACTTTGGCTTAAGTGCTCACTCTCCCTCTAACACATACTGGTTTTGTGACTCTGGGAAAATCACTTAAGCTCATAGTGCTTTAGACATTCTTTAAGATTATAAAGTTCAAGTAAAGTGCTATTCTTCATTGATAGAGGGTATTTCCTAAACCAGCCAGCCAGACATTGTGCTAGGTGCTTGGGATACAAATGCACATATAAAGAATAAATCCATCCTTATTTACAAGGGTTTAATAAAGAATAAATACGAAAATACAACAAATAAAAATAAATGTGTGATCATTTAGGTCAGGATGGCACTAGCAATTGAGGAGGGGTGGATAGGAAATCATATATTCAGCTCCTATATCATAGAAATGCATAACAACATTTGAAAGCTATTGTTTTGTGTTGATTTATTAATAACCATCTTCCCCATGCTGATCATGTCATTCATGTCATTCCTCTGCTCAAAAACTTTCAGTGACTCTCCATTGCCTACTAAATAAAGTTCAAACTCCTTTGCCCAAGATTCAAAGCTTTCTGAAATCCAGTCATTCATCCTTTTTAACCTTATGTAATGTTAGTGACCT